>NC_143553.1:64905000-65205000 GCF_054136105.1 Typopeltis vanoorti
GAATCCATTCCATCGAACTACCCCAGCGTGGGTAATAATACTATATTCTCCAGATTTTCAGTATGATGTTCATTCCCCCACACCATACATCGCCATTACACTTAAGAGATGGATGGATTGCTTGATACCTAAACGGCCATCCGATTCAAAGATTGTATTTTATGACTTGTCACTCCAGTTTTTATTAGAATATATGACATCTTTTCAGACATTGCATTATATATAATCTGAGAAAAAGATGTTTTCTCTGCTACTTTTTTTTTTTTCCCCAGAGACATTTCTTTCTGGAAATGTATATACTCCTGTATATTCTTATATTATTTATGTATTAGTCTTAAGAATATAAAAGTTATCTCATACTGTGAAAACGGCTTTCTCTCGCTCCCCCCCCCCCCCCCCCATAGATTTCTTCTGAAAACTCGTATATTCTTACGACATTATTTCTGTTAGTCTACGGCAGAATATTTAAAAAAAAAAAAAAAAAAATTAAATAATTTCGACCTTTCTCTCTTAAGAATTTCTGATAAAATTCTTCAATAATAAAATAAGAATAAAATAAAAACAAAATAAGCATATTTTGTTTATAAATCTGGTGTGAGAAAATTGAGTTTTTCTGAGGTACAATTTAAAAGTTTTAAGCAAATTTTTTAAAACAATTTTATTGATACCTTATGAGCTATTCAAAGAGATCTATTCAAAGTAGATTTCTTACTACTGCTGTAAAGCGCGTAGTGGCCCTTCCATGACTGGAAAATAGCGCTGGAACCGCGATTGATGGATATTATTCAGTACCACCAGCGATTCGGTTGAATCTCTTCTATATAGTTAAGACGATGTCCTTTCAACATGGTTTTTATTTTCACAAATTTGCTTACCTGAAGATTTCACAGAAATTTTTGAGATTCTCTCAATTTAATGAAACATTCAAGACTTTTTTGATAGCTCACAAGCGCAAGAATTATCTGGAATAGTCTGTTTTTACTAATGGCTGGCCAACTATAGCGCTTTACATAGTAAAGGACTTCTCGTTTTTCTCCTCTACTGACAACTGTCCTTAGAGGCCTAAACTAAAATCTCCTCCATAGTTCAATTCTGTGACAATTTGGTTTACTCGTACTAATCCTGTGTTCAGTTTTAACGCTTGTGATTTCTAATTTATTCGTCGATTGTTCAGCTTTCTGCTTATGGAAATCAGTTGCGTTTTTTAACTGACCAAATGCAAGACATGTTTGAAGGCCGCTCACACTTCAAACGCTGCACACCTACATTACTTTTGGACCTCCCTTGTATTTACGTGTTGAATTTCTAATTCTTTTATTAAGCGTGGGTCGAACAAAGATGCTTGTAATGATGTTGTATCCATTCTTTTGAAATTCGGTAAGATGAATTTTCTGCTACACCTTTTTCTGATTCAAGCGTTCGATTAATTTAGAAGCCATGCTTTGATGTCCATGTAAATAATTTTCAGTATTACTAATATATCTTTCTGAAAGGAATATTGGTCTTATGTCATCGCTTTCTTGGTTTTCTAATTCTTATTTTTTTCATTTATTTTATATCTGTATAGTATTTTTTGACAGTCTGCTATTGTCCATTCGATTTAGATGTTCTGATCATTTTTGTTTATATTTACTTACATAGTAAGTAGTTAATTTGTTTTATATTTAGGGATTGTAAAATTTCTTCACTTGTTTTATTGATCCCACTTGGGATATATCCAGCTGTTTTTCTGAGAAATTTCATCTCTGATATTTGAAACCATTTTTCATTCTTTTTTATCTGTTTCACTTCTATATAATAAAGTTAGTTTAGACAGGGCATTATATAGTCTAATTCTGATGTGTTTATGTACCAGGATGGCTTAAATATATTATTTGTTACGCCGTTTACTTTACCAAAATTTGATATTTTAATGTCTATATCTTTATTCTATATTCATTTTCATATGATAAGTCACATCCCAGGTATTTGAAAGTATTTACTTGTTGTAATATTTTATTATCTAATACTGTTTTACTTATTGGGTTTTCTTCTTTGAAAGTCATTATTTTTGTCTTTACTTTTGATATTCTCATATTATATTCTGAAATTTCATTTAATAATTTTACTGATCTCTGTAGATCATTTTCTAATGTAGCTAATACAGTTTGATCATCTGTAGATAATAGAGTATATATTTATTTTTATTTGTGGGTTTATTTGCACACACAGACGTTGACAAGTATTTGGACGCCTTATGTGCCATGCATATTTCGAATCCTACCATATGCGATATTCAGGGAGTGTTCGCGTAAATCTGACAATAAAAGGTGGGATGGGCTGCATGTTTTGCACTGTACTCGATGTCAAGATGCCACGTTCAGCGGAACTGACAACTTTTATTTTTCTTTAGTTCATCAAGTTCCCCTTCTTTGTGTGCGATGCTCCTTACATTCCAAGTTGGGATTTTCATTATATGTTCCTTCTAGTTTCGTTTACCTTTGGTTGAGACTTGAAAGTACAGTATTCAAAACAATTGGAAGATGTTTTAGTTTCTGTCGGATAATTATAACTATTGGGTACGTTCTACATGAATAAATATTTCTTACTTATGGATAGGGTGTAATTGATGAGATATTGTTTAATCGATATTTATTATAAATTTAACAAATTATACATTTTAGCGTGAAATAATTTTAACAAGAATAACAACAATAATAGCCCAAAACGCTTTTGTTAATTTTTAATAGGGCGTATGGTCTCCATTAATAGTCAAAACAGCGGTACATCTCGATTGCATGGACCGAATAAGATTATCAAACAGTTCTTGTGGGATATTTCCCAACTCTTCTGTGAGGGCAATTTCGAGCTCTTGGAGCGATCGTGGTGACACCAGTCGAGCAGAAACGCGCCTACCTAAAGCATCGCAGGCATGTTCGATTGGGTTTACAATCCGGTGAACAGGCAGGTCCGTCCATTCGTTCAATACCTTCTTCCTCAAACTACTCTTGTACCAAATTTGCACGATGTGGACGAGCATTGTCATCCATGAATTCTTGGCCAATTGCAGTAGCATATGGACGAACTATAGGTTCAAAAATCTCATCGCGATATCTTTGGGGAACAGTTTTTGATAAAATAGAGATCAGTATGGCCACCTATACTTATTCCAGCCCATTCCATCAAACTCCCACCTTGATGTTGGGATCTTTCACGAACAAACTGGATTATTTCTTGTTCCACTTTCACGCCATATCAAGATACTTCGGTTATCTGGTTGCAGACTGAACCTGGACTCGTAACTAAAAAATACACGAGCCCAATCCTCACTTGTCCAATTGCGGTGTTCCTATGCCCAAATTCTTCGGACTCTTTTGTGATTTGCAGTAAGTGGAATGCAAACCATTGGTCTTCGAGCATATAAACCTATGGCATGAAGACGATTTCGAACATTTCCAGAAAGAAATTCCAAAGTCGCGAAATTACGCTTTGAGATACACGACACGCTTGGGTGACAACTTGCTGCGTTTGTCCAGCTTCTAATCTAGCAATGGCTCTCCAAGCCATGGATTCCGGGATATCATGTTGCTCTGCCATTTATAACAAAATAATGCGTGGTTGGACAAAAGTTTACAATTGAAGTGACAATTATGCACTGTGGAAGTGAGCGCAACAAGCCACGCTTTTATAGTCCCCCCATATGCTAATACGACTGGCACGTTTCGACAAGTCTTAACATGATTTTGTATACAGTTGCATGTTCTACACTGTTGTATATTAAAAATATTTTAAAAGAAATGTTTTACATTTGTAAATTATTTTTATAACTTTATAATTTACAAGAAAACCAAAATATCCCTTAAATTGTTTTGAGCAGTATATAATAATAAGCAATGGTGTAGCTAAGGGGGGGGGGGTGCTGAGGGGGCGATCATCCCCGGGCGGCACTTTAACCTTTTTGAACTTTTGCAGTTTATTCTAAAATAGTCTCGAGAACTCAGTTCCAAATATTGTAATACTACTGCGAATTTTCCTCCCAATTGCTGTAAGTATTGCTAGTTGTGAGAGGAGTTTTTCTAAATAAAATTTGATTAAGAATTACCTACATTACTATGAAATAGACTTCGCCAACGTCATCGACGATTTTGATAACAGAAAAGCAAGAAAAATAACATTTTAGAATGTTGAAATTAAAGTTTTACTTCAGAAATAAACATAGTGCTTTAATTTATTTCCCTATACGTCGTTTTGACTTTTTGTAGAATTTTTAATGTGTATTAAGAGGGGCGGAAAACTCAGGGACCGCCCCGGGCGGCAACAGCTCTAGCTACGCCACTGATAATAAGTACTCTGGACGTCGGCACGGAACTAACAGCTCCCTTGACTATTTAATAAAAGTCTTGCAACTAGAAACGTCCCTGGGGAGTGGAAGGAGAGTGAAATAGTGCTACTGCTGAGGGTGGTGGGAGAATGGAGGCATCAAATTATAGACCACTTTGTTGCTTTTGTGGTTAAGATATTAGAAAAATTGGTAAGAGCTTGTATACAAAACTGGGCAAATGAAAATAACATCTGTGAAGGTCTGCATGATTTGTTAATGGGCCTTCTTGTTTCAGTAATCTCGTTAACTTTTATGATAAAGTAGCAAGAGTGGTTGATGAGGGAAATGCATTCACTGCAATCTTTTTTTTTTTTTTTTTTTTAATTTTGCAAAGGCATTTGACAGGGTACCACATGATAAACTGATAATTAAGCTGCAACGTGTGGGTTTGGATATTAAGTTGGTGGAGCGGATTGGCTTTTGGTTGCCTCATAGATATCAAAGAGTTGCGTATGCAGGGTATCGGGGAAAAGGAAAGTTACTAGTGGAGTTTCACAGGGGTCTGTGCTGGGACCGCTACTTTTCAACCTTTATATTAATGATACTGTCACTGAAATTCAAAGAGATATTCAATTGTTTGCGGATGACGTCAAGATGGGGAAGGTTATTGAAAGTAGTGCTGATGTAGTGGCTCTTCAGGAGGATCTGAATAAGCTGGAAATGTGGACAGATGAAAGGTGATGACAGTTTAATATTGCTAAATGTAAGGTTTTGAATTATGGGATACTTCTTCTTATTGTGCTATCTTCTATCGAAGGTCAGCGACCATCTTGGCGAAGAAACTGCGGTCTTGTGCTAATCTGAGTAGTTGTGCATTGCTCTTTCCTGTCCACTTTTTTTTCTGACCACATGGGATACTCTATACTTGGAAGTATGCTGGAGGAAGTTGAGAAAGCACGGGATCTTGGGATTATGGTGGATCGAAATTTAAGGGGCATATTGCAAAAGTGATTAAGACAACTCAGAGGACTTCTGCAATATTAAGACGAACATTAATCAGCAGAGAAAATGGCAAGTGATTCTACTGTATAAGGTCCTGATCAGGCCACATCTGGACTATTGTGCTGAAATCTGCTCACCGTTGTTTAGAGGAGATGAAGATACTTTGAAGTGGGTGCAGAGGCGGTTGACAAAAATGATTTCTGGACTGTGGAATGTTATCTGTAAGGATAGATTGAGATTATGTAATTTGAAAAGTTTGGCTGATCGAAGGCGAAAGGGTTATATGATGGAGACGTTTAAGCTCTTGAGAGGTATTTACCGGATGGATATGAGAGAGATTTTTCTGATAGTGGAAAGGAAAGGAAGAAACAACAACTAGAGGCCATTCCTGGAAATTGCGCAAAGAAGTGGTGAATAAGAAGATTAGATTTTTTTTTTTTTTTTTTTTTTAACGTGGAGAGTGCTGAATAAGTGGAATGCATTGGCATTGCCTGAGTATCTTGTGAATGGGTTTAAGCTTCAGTATAATAGATATGTTACAGGCTGGAAAAGGAAAGTAAGTAACAATTACATATATTATTAATTACAAATATATGTAACAATTACATATATTACAAAAGTCCGTAAGTCTGCGGACTTTTGTAATATATATGTAATTGTTAATGGTATAAACTCCTCTCTCTCTCTCTCTCCTTCGATGAGTCTTTGACTCCAGGCGAGTTAATGTAATAATAATAATATTTGAAGCGACTTCCTTTTAGAACCTACTATAGCGTGAGAAATATAATTTATGCAAAATGTCAGTTTGGTGACAGTATACAAAAAAAAAACAGTTCTCTAGTTTGTATTTTACAAACACGTACGATTTTATTTAATGACTTTTATACTCTGATCAGTAATAAATATTTAACTGCTTTTTATTAAAATAAAATTATTATTAAAAATTTAATTGAAATAATGCTGGTCTGATATCCACTTGATTTTTTTAATTTTAACTAAAAGTTTTAAAAGAGGTACACCGTGAGTAGACATATCGATACAAAATTAATAACGGAAAACTCACGTACAAAGATTATATAATAGTATAATTTTCGCCTGTGTGTCACAGGCATCTTCGGTACATTTTAAGCTCAAATTAAACAATAACTGACAATTCCAAAAAGCGCCACCTAAGTAGCTGGTGTAAGATAACTAAAAAGGTCAATAAATTTCCTAACAAAAAAAAAAAAAAAGTATACAATAACAAGTTAGGAAATATTAGCTAATTTATAAAGTACTATCTCCCATAAAGGGGATAGACGTAAGCCGTCGGATCTGTTTAAGTTAGGAGAATGAAGTAAAGTTTCACATGTTTCTTTATAAAGGCGTTCCACGAGGAACCGACTTTTGTGAAGGACTCTTGTCTTTCTCCAATGAACTCTATGTCAAGTGAAGATGGCATGTTCTGCAAGTCCAGACTTTTCAGGTTTAAAGTATTCAATATAAGAGTGGTGTTCTTCTAGCCGAATAGAGGCAGATCTTCCTGTTTGTCCGAAATAAGATAATCCACAAGAGCACGGAATCTGGTAGATACCTGAATAATTAAGATGTGGAGATTTTTCTAAACGGTCGAAAGGCAATAACAAAAATATTCAGTGGTTTTAAAACTTTTGCTATACGTTCACTAATGCCTTGTACATAAGGGATAGGAATGCGCATTATTTCTTCTGTATTTGAAGAGGAAGACATATTAAAACTACTCAAAGCTCTTTTAATGAAGCAATTCTTATAACCATTAGATATCAAGGAAGAAGTTATATATTGCAGTTCTTTCTATAAAAGATCGTCTGAAGAACAAAAGGAGTGGGCCCGATGAACCAGTGTTTTAATACTTCTTGCCTTTTGACTGGGATGGCGATGAGATTCAGCATGGATATAATGGCTTGTATGAATCTTCTTTCTACAGACTGAGAAATGTAGGTTACCATCTGGTTGACGAAGAATTAGAAGATCTAAAAAGGCTAACTGCTTATTTGATTCTACTTCTAGGGTAAACTTGATCCTAGGATGAAGTGCATTTAACTTAGAGAGAAACTGTTGAAGTTCATTAGAAGAGCCATTCCATACAGCAAAAATGTAAAAAATACTTCGGATTTCAAAAATAAAATTTCAGATCTTAATTTGGACGTTTCTGATATCATGACCAGTTTCGATGTTTCTTTATTTACAAACGTGTCTCTTTCTGAACGCATTGAATTACTGCAACAAAAATTTCCTTTTTTTCCTTTAAAAATAAGTTGTATCAACAAATTGAAGGAACAGCAATGAGCAATCCTCTTTCTCCTGCTATCTCCAATTTCTTTATGGAACATTTTGAACAACGTATCTTTGACAACATTTCTCCCAGACCTACTCATTGGTTCAGATATGTCGATGACATTTTTGCTGTATGGAATGGCTCTTCTGATGAACTTCAACAGTTTCTCTCTAAGTTAAACGCACTTCATCCTAGAATCCAGTTTACCCTAGAAGTAGAATCAAATAAGCAGTTAGCCTTTTTAGATCTTCTAATTCTTCGTCAACCAGATGGTAACCTACATTTCCCAGTCTGTAGAAAAAAGATTCATACAAGCCATTATATCCATGCTGAATCTCATCACCATCCCAGTCAAAAGGCAAGAAGTATTAAAACACTGGTTCATCGGGCCCACTCCTTTTGTTCTTCAGACGATCTTTTACAGAAAGAACTGCAATATATAACTTCTTCCTTGATATCTAATGGTTATAAGAATTGCTTCATTAAAAGAGCTTTGAGTAGTTTTAATGTCTTCCTCTTCAAATACAGAAGAAATAATGCGCATTCCTATCCCTTATGTACAAGGCATTAGTGAACGTATAGCAAAAGTTTTAAAACCACTGAATATTTTTGTTATTGCCTTTCGACCGTTGAGAAAAATCTCCACATTTCTCACTTCTCCTAAGGACAAGCTTCCACATCTTAATTATTCAGGTATCTACCAGATTCCGTGCTCTTGTGGATTATCTTATTTCGGACAAACAGGAAGATCTGCCTCTATTCGGCTAGAAGAACACCACTCTTATATTGAATACTTTAAACCTGAAAAGTCTGGACTTGCAGAACATGCCATCTTCACTTGACATAGAGTTCATTGGAGAAAGACAAGAGTCCTTCACAAAAGTCGGTTCCTCGTGGAACGCCTTTATAAAGAAACATGTGAAACTTTACTTTATTCTCCTAACTTAAACAGATTCGATGGCTTACGTCTATCCCCTTTATGGGAGATAGTATACTTTATAAATCAGCTAATATTTCCTAACTTGTTATTGTATACCTTTTTTTTTGTTGTTAGGAAATTTATTGACCTTTTTAGTTATCTTACACCAGCTACTTAGGTGGCGCTTTTTGGAATTGTCAGTTATTGTTTAATTTGAGCTTAAAATGTACTGAAGATGCCTGTGACACACAAGCGAAAATTATACTATTAAATAATCTTTGTACGTGAGTTTTCCGTTATTAATTTTGTATCTATAATTTTAACTGTTTTGTCAGATATGCTTCTGATTTGTCTGAAATATTTATATCTCAAATTCTTGCTTTTAGTTAACATGATTACCGAGATGATTACAAGCCTTAAAAGGCTTGGTAATCATCGCTGTCAAAGCCTTCCGCTATTTGAAAAGTGACAGCAGAAAAAGAACCGTGCTTTTGCCAGCTAATTGAAGCCTAGAATTTTGTTATTCTTGCCCTGCGCATGTCAGTTCCACAACAAGTGAAGATAACTCAGCAAGCTATATGTATATTATTATTATTTATTATAATTACGTGACAACTCACGTAATAATACTCAAGGACATATACCGTAAATAAAGTATATGTACTTTATTTACGGTATATGTTACTGTAAAAGTCCGAAAATTGGTAAATCCTATTGAAGCCTTTACAAGAATTCCCTTTTCGAACTTTTACTACCTCACTATGATAAATGCTAGGACTGGTAAAACCATAGTGAGGTAATAAAAGTTCGAAAAAGGCTTGTAAAGGCTTCCATTTCGGGCTTTTACCAAACCATTTCGGTTAATGCCAGCATTTACCAACACCAATTGGTAAAAGCCGGAGTACAGTGGAGGATAGACAGGTGTGAGCGGCTACGATCTAGAATCAGTTTGTTTTTGTGCTAATATATTTTGCGTTTTTTTTTTATTTCCTTCATAAAAATTTAACGTTTTTAATTACTAAAAGGTTTTTAAATTTATTTAAATTACTAAAAGGTTTTTATAAGACATGCAGAGGAAATATTTCGGCTATGTGATAGTGATGGAAGAACAAGAGGTCATCCCTGGAAAGAAAGTGTGGTTAACAAGGGTGTGATAACTAGATTTTTTGCTTGAAGAGTGGTGAATGAATGGAATGCATTGCCTGAACTCAGTTGATCTGTAAATGAATTCAGGAAGAGGTATGATAGATATTGTTTTGATCGTTTGGGTCTCCGACGATGAGTCTTCTGACTCCATGGAGATACCCGTATAATAATAATAATAATAATAATAATGAGTGATATTGTGCTAATATATTTTACGTTTTTTTTTATTTCCTTTATGAAAATGAGTGATATTGTGCAGAAAAAGTTTTACGAACTTTTGACTGAATCAGTGAATAATAAGGATAACTTTTATTTACCAAGCGAGAGATACAATTCTCTGTTGAATGAAGTGAAAAAAAAGTGTTTAAAGTAAAACGATGTTGGCAACATGGATGGAAACAAACAACACAGAAAAGTGGTCGGAAGGATGGTTAGGTAAATAAGTCACTTTTATTTCATGAACATTTTCTTATAATACATTAATTAAATGTAGTAAAATAATAAAGCAGTTATGTTCTGGACAAACGGGCTTTTACCAATTGGTGTTGGTAAATGCTGGCATTTATCGAAATGGTTTGATTAAATCCCGAAATGGAAGCGTTTACAAGCATTTTTCAGACTTTTACCACCTCATATGGTAAATGCTAGGATTTACCACTTTTCGGGCTTTTACAGTAACATATGCAATTTCAATATATATAGGGAAGCAACTGACAAGAAGTGATACGAAATTCTGTTAAAATCCAGAGAACGTATACGAAACGAAAAAAAGGTGGAGAAAGAATAGTAATATTAATAAGTGTCCCATATATCCGTCAGGAAATGAGCTTCCTGTCAGGGCGGAGAACACTGAGAACGATTCTCAGTGCCATGGTCATTCCTTCCTGTCGAGATTGACTGGACATGAAGGTTTCGCTTTTGTTCTGCTTCCGCTGTGTTCTTACTTTTAAAACTGCCCTTCTGTACTTCCGGTTTCCTCCGGAAGGGAATGCGTAAGAGAATGGTATGAAATAGTCTGGATCATTTTAAAATGCCACTAATATTTCATTTCAGGTAATACCCAGTTGAATTTATTTACGGCAAATAAATGATTGCTACCAGTTATTCATTTGGAAATATTTGCAAACATTATCTCCAAAATTTCCACGTGTGTACCAAACACTCCCATATGGTAGTGGTTTGTCCCATCCAGGTGTTTCATCTGCTTGGAGAAGGAAGCACAGCCGGTTGCATTTCCGCTGGTAGCTAAGTGAACCGCTCAGCTATATGGAAGACTATTGGCCGGAACGCAATGTTCTCTCAAGTGTTGGTAGTCGTATATACAGTCAATATTATAGATTAACATCGGCCTTTTGTCAGTTGTATTTTAGAGAAGCTGTAGTTTAGATTAGGCTTAGGCTGTATCACGTTGAGTTAAGTTTTTAAAGGTGGGAGCACGTCGTCACATTGCGCCTTTTGATAGTGTAAAAGACCCGTAAAGAGAGGGCGGCGGGGAGCCTTGTCATGTGCGACGAACGAGACCAGATACTTATGGAAACTCCCTTGTCCCATTCATAAAGTTTGGTGTGCAGTCGTATCCGCGCCCTCTTCAGTAGTAATGCTGTTTCGTTGTTGAATTGTCAGTTAGTGGTGCTAGTCTTTTAGGGTGTGGTGATTATCGTCTTCCGCTTCTTTTTTGAATACTTGAATGCAGATGTTCTTGTCAGGCAGAAATTAACTGTGAAATATACCCCTGTGCTGTTCTCCACGAGACGAGAAAAGTTGGTGTGTCATCTGAGACTGAATGGAATGTTTGTGGAGACTTGCTGAGTAAAACGTGATAAAAACATGAAAGTATTAAAGAAAATCAAGCGCCTTGGTTAGTATGCTTGGATTTCAGTAATATTTTGAATTTATAAATGTTTATATTTGTTTCGTAAATTGTGCATCTGATTATATGTATGAAAATTTGCTAAATTTCCAATTTACAGTATTTAAATAGTTGCTGAACCCAAATAATTGGAGTAAATCAGTTGTTCCCAGCATATAATTTATCATTTTCCAGTATAGTCGTAAGAATTTTATTACTTGTGATTTTCAGTATAAATGAAAGAAAAGCACTGTGAGTAAGAAACATAAAACGCATTCTACATGGGGAAACAAATTTTGGCATTATTCTTTATTTCGGTTGGTAAAATTGAATGCCTTTCCACATTAGATTAATGGACCCCTGAGATCCACAAAACCACATCTGCTTGAAATCCAGGAATCCAAATATAAAAATCGTTGTGCTAAACATTTCATCTAGATTACTTGAGTTGTTGTAAATTCCTGAAAGAAGTCATTACTGTATATTATATTATGTTTAATCCTCTGAAATTTTCAAGTGAAATTTGCGATTTAAACTGTCATCATGTATTTTCCAAAATTTCTTTTAATTAAACCGTTAATTCTATTGTAAATTGGTAGTCTTGCTTCCAATTGTGAATCAGTATTGTATTGTGAAATTATATTTCCTAGATAATTGAATTCCATAACTTGTTCTATTATTTTATTGTTAAGCATAATTTTGACTTTTTGAATGGTGTATCCATACATTGCCATAGTTTTGTTTCAGAGATTTTCATTTAAAATTTTTTTTTATTATATCATTTAGATGGTAGGTGTAATTTGGAGTTTATCTTCTGAATTTGAAATTAGTACTTGATCTCTGCATAAAGTATTGTATTTAGCTGTATATTATAAAGAAACAAACATAGATTGGAAGCAGCAGAAAAGTTTCCAACCTTTTGTGGATGAGATCATCATGAAAGATTTCCCACATGTCCTACATATAATACAAAGAATCTTTACAAGGACTTTTCAGCTGAAAGTTGGCCAGTCTCCCATGGAGGTGCCAGGTTTTTCCTTCAGGAAACTTTCAATGCTTCATCCTACAAAATGGCAAGAACATAATTAACAAATATGATAACAGATATAGCCGGCCTGATTAGCTGAGTGGATAGCATATCTGCTTTCCAGCCAAAAGGCTGCAGGTTTGAATCCCGCCGTGGGCATGGATGTTTGTGATTGTCCGTGGAAATACCAGTGGTGGTGGTCGGCAGTAGATGGCATGGTGTAGTTGTGGTCAGTTAGTGATTGAATGGTGGAGATGGAGTTGTAGAGCAGTTGCCCTCCCTCGAGTCGTCAAATAATGATAATAATAATAATACTGTTGCATGATACACTATATTAGTTGCTTAGCCATAATTCTAAATGTCATTCTTTTATGTAAGGAATCCAAGCATAAGAAATCACCATGGTATTGTTCTGTCTGTGGTTTTATCCAATAACTTTAATCTGTGAATCAGTTTTTGCTACTAAAGGCCATCTCAATGCCACATTTCATAAATCTCAAAAAGTGACATAGGAGAACTGAATATATGGCTGTTAAAGCATTTTCAGTTGGAATTTTTTTAACTGTGTGTGTGTGTGTGTGTGTGTGATGCACAGATTTACTCGGCTCTATGACATAAGAAATTTAATAACTGAAAGCAGAGAGATACCAAAATAGAAAAAAAATTATTATTTGAATGCGCAACTAGTTTTGCTTCTTAGAAGACTTCATTTGGTGCATAACATAGAATTCTGCTTGCTGTAACAATAAAGATTGTCATTCATCCAGTGATCTGGAACAAATCAGAAAATATTTTTAGTTGCTACTATGAAGTGGAGAGAAGAATTGTGAAATCAACAGAAGTTGTCCTCGATCCATTCCATCTTAATACTAACCTTAGCTATAACCTATCTCACTGTTACTCTTTAGCTATCTAGCTTTGGTGTTCATGAGATCATGCCTGTGTGAATGTGCTAACAATACTATGGCATTCAGAATACCTTCAAATGTTAGCAATATGTTTCCAAGTTAATTTAGAGATGTTGTTTCTTTTGTAATATATATTTTTGTATTTCTCTTTTCATGTTATGATGCACTCGATGAAATCCTTCTAAGAAGACGAAATTAGTTGTGCATTTAAATAATAGTTTTTTTTTTTCTATTTTGGTATCTCTCAGCTTCTGTCTTTCTTAACACATATATAAAAAACAAATTGATTGTATAGGTAGTTTAGCTTAGCTGTACATCCCTTATGGATACATATCAGGAATTTGATGATACATAGAAATCTGGACTTATAATGCATTAATGTGCCATTAGTTTTGCCACTTCTTTTGCATGAGATTAATATATTTAAAAAATAAATAAAAATAAATCATCCCAGTGTCAAGAGGTTGATGCATTGCCATCAATGTGTGTCAATCTTGGCCTTTTGTGACAATGATTTTTATTATTATTATTATTTTCACATGGTTTGTATACTTTGCTTACTTGAGTAGCAGTATGACATTATGGTTGTCCTACTTGAAGATGCATTTTGTTGTTGTTTATCCAGGATGGCTTGCATTTTTTTTATTCATATAATTAGGAAAATACATGAAAAGTTCACTCTAGAAAAACCTTTAATATTATTATGGAATGTTTTTTTTTAAGTAATTAAGTTTGTCCCATAAAATTTATAAGCACATATTAGATTTTTCTGTCCATCCATATGTGTTATTCCTCTGTTCTGACTGGATGGTTATTATTATTGTTTGGACACTTTATTGCAATTTAGTCATCTCAAGTTCTTTTTTGAACAGCAAGGAATAGAGAAGACTGGAAGATCTTGCTCAAGAGAAGACTCAACCCGTCTTAGACGGAAGAGAAGAAGAGAATTGTAGTTTCAGTTAATCATTTTTAATGGCAAAATTATTCAGAATGATAAGTAGTAATAACTCTTCTCTTTCCAAATAGAATTTAGTGAAATTTGGTACTTGTAATTTTTACTAATATTTGACTCATCACAATTTTGCTTAAATTAGAATCATTTGAAATGAAACAAAAATTTGTTTCAAATTTTTCAAATGACAGTAATAAACTGCTTATAGTACATAAGCCAAAAACATCTAAGTTAATTTTAAACCTGCGGAGGTCATGGCTGATCTGACAAATACATGCAAATTATTTAATATAAATATGCTCGCACATATTCAGTGTATAGTTTGGAGATCATGACTAGCTGTACGTGCGTACTCATAACATACGCACGTACAGCTAGTCATGATCTCCAAACTATACACTGAATATGTGCGAGCATATTTATATTAAATAATTTGCATGTATTTGTCAGATCAGCCATGACCTCCGCAGGTTTAAAATTAACTTAGATGTTTTTGGCTTATGTACTATAAGCAGTTTATTACTGTCATTCGAAAAATTTGAAACAAATTTTTGTTTCATTTCAAATGATTCTGCCACTAATATGGTCTAATTTAAGCAAAATTTTGATGAGTCAAATATTAGTAAAAATTACAAGTACCAAATTTCACTAAATTCTATTTGGAAAGAGAAGATATATTCCACACTGTTTTTTGCTGTCAGTTTGGTTTAACATGTTATGTAAAGGTTTGTGATATTTGACAATAAATTGTATCTGAGAGATACCGCAAACTCCAATGTCAGTATAGTATTGTTTTTTTATTTTTTATTATTTACTGTTGAAAATGGTTGGAAAAATATATCGATTGGATAATCCGTCAGAATGTTGAAGAGATTCAGCAAATGTTACTAAAGTCTGATGATGAGGATGAGTCGAATGTGAAAGTGATATTTGATAGTAAATTGTATCTGAGAGATGCTGTGAACTCCGATGTCAGTATGGTATTGGTTTAGTTGTTGTTTTTTTTCCTTTGTTTCTTTGTTCAATAATTTCTAGATTGTAACTGAAAATAAATTAACCATGTATTATATTTGCAGTTTTTTTTTTAAATTTTATTTATTTTTATCGCATTTTAGCACATACTAGTAATGAATGTATCTCTCAGATATACGCGACCTATGCTAAAATTTTTTTTGACCGCAACCTCCACAGGGTTAATGGTATTCTGGAATAAACCAAGCTTTGTGAGAAAGACAAACTGCTGTTTATTATTCAGCTGGGGGGGGATACAAACTAAGATAAGAGAATATAATGTAGGAAAATTAAACACATCTTCACATACAGTATCTATTCTATTTACATGTGGCATTAAGATGAAATGTGTAGTGTTAATTATATCCTAATTCCACATAATTCAGTTGCTTAAAGGAAGCAAGTCCTGGATTTTTATCAGAAGTCTCCTTGAATTATCCAATATAACTGTTGTAAGCAATATAAGATATCTCAGTTTGTTACTAAGCATTGATCTTCACTTTTATAGAAATTAAGGCTTAATTTTTTTTATTTATTTATTTTTTTTTTACCAAAAGACTTAACCTTTCCCTTGAAAATGGCTTGTCTGTTCTGTATAAAAAAAAAAAATGCATCTAGAGAATTTGGTAAATCCTCTAGATGGATTTAGCAGTTTCAGTGGACATATATATGGCTGTATAGTGAATGATGGCTCCTTTACATCAGACTGTTCAGATTATATATGCTTTGGATTCAGTTAACTTTGCTGTGAAAAATGTTAGCATACCAGAATACTATGCAAAATGCACCACTTTGATTATTTTGTATCATTTTCATACTTGTTACAGGTATTTTATCAGATTGATTGAGTTGTATTCTTGTTACAACTCAATACATTTGGTCTTCCTCAGTGGAGTATGCAGAGCATTATTTATAAATGCTCATAAAAATTACTATTGAGACGCATTACTTTAAAGAAAATTTTATTTATTTTCCATTTATTATTTTAATTTCAAGTGCTTTTTTGTGGCAGGGTTACTCATGAGTCCAAGCTAGGTAATTGAGTGGACCTCCCCAGATAACTTGTAAGAAATGTTCAGAATCAAAGACTTCTAACAAACAGTGGAATCCTCACCTTCACATGGAGAGTCCGTGTATTCTTAAAGCACATGCAAATATGATGGTACAATATAGTGAAATGCTCTGCTGGCTAGGCATTATCCAGTTGAACAGGGCCTAGATTCATCAGGGAAAGTATTAAGAGTGAAATCGGTTACTTGAACATCCTCAGGCTTTAAAGAATTTAAGATAGATACTAACATTGTGAGAATTATCAATGGAAAAGAGGTGAAGCTAGCAGAAAAATTACAAAAAATACCATGGCAGCATAATTAGTGGTGTGTGCATGTATGCACTGAGCAATTAATGCCACCAGTTATGCCATGCTGACATGGCATAACGAGCAAAATTTGAGGCTGAATTGATAGAAAAATGCATTGTAAGATGCTATGATGACACTGTTTAAATTTAGTATTTATCGATGTTAGATATCTTCAGGGATTAGAAACTATTGTCTTAACCTTCTAAACTGCCACACAGATAAAATATATCAAATGTATGCTTTGTATCCATAGGTTATATCAACTTCACATCCATGTAATTATGGATGTATATCACATTCAGGCTGGTATGATGGTTAAAGCACTATATATATATTCTTTTTGAAACACCCTGTGTATATATATATATATATACAGGGTGTTTCAAAAAGAATGTCCCGATTTGAAAATTGTATATCTCTGCAACCACGAACCACAAATTATTATTATTATTAAACAAGACCTCATGGAGTCAAATACTCATCTGGGAGGTCCTTTTATCACACACACATCTCATCATACTGTGTCTTAAACACACTCAAACTCCTTGCAGACACCACACTCTCTGGCAAGGCATTCCAATCATTCACAACTCTGCACGAAAAAAACCTGCCTCTCACTCCCCTGCTCACACCCTCTTTAGAGTGTTTCCAGGGATGACCTCTGGTTCTCCCCTGATCTCCCACTATTCTCTGTAGAACTTCTCCACCATTGATCTTATAACAACCCCTTACCAACTTGTAGGTCTCTATCATATCTCCCCTCTTCCTTCTCTCTACCAGACTCTGCAAATTACATCTTCTCAATCTTTCCTCATACTCAACATTCCAGAGGTCAGAAACTACCTTAGTCAGTCGCCTTTGGACCCTTTCCAACATCTCTTCATCCTTCTGAAAACCCGGTGACCAAATCTGGGCACAATAGTCCATGTGTGGCCTAATCAAAGCCTTATACAATGGAACAAGAATCTTCCTACTTCTACACGTCAGTGTCCTCCACATCATTCCCAGAAGTCTTTGTGTTGTCTTCACAATTTTGGCAATGTGTCCCCTAAATTTTAGATCCTTATCCACTATCACCCCCAGATCTCTTATTTCCTCTACTTCCAACAATATATTCTCACCAAGCATAAATTCTGCATCCCATCTTTGTTTTCCAAATTTTAAAACCTTACATTTTGCAACATTGAACTCACATCCCCATTTGCTTGCCCAATCACTCAATTTATTCAAGTCATCTTGCAAGGCCACAACATCTTCACTACTCTTTATGGTTCGTCCCAACTTTGCATCATCTGCAAACAACTTAATATCTCCATCCAAATCTCCGCCAATATCATTAATATACAAGTTAAATAGTAATGGCCCTAAAACAGACCCCTGAGGCACTCCACTAGTGACTTTTCTTTTCCTGGATATTGCACCCCCATACACAACTTGTTGATACCTATCAGATAGCCAGTCTCCAATCCAATGCACTAATCTAATATCCAACCCCATCTGCTCTAGTTTGACTGCCAACTTATCATGAGGTACTCTATCAAAAGCTTTTGCGAAATCCAAGTATATTACTGTGTATCCTTCTCCTCTGTCCAAGGAAGCAGTCACTTTATTGTAATAAGTAAGTAGATTACTGAAACATGACCTCCCTTTAGCAAATCCGTGCTGTCCATCAAAGATTATACCATTGTTGTTAACCCAACTCTGGATCCTAGTTCTCACAAGCTTCTCCAACAACTTAACCACAACACCTGACACAGAGGTAGGCCTATAGTTTGATGCTTGAGTTTGATCACCTCCTTTATGTAATGGCACAATCTTGCCCTCCTTCCACTCTTTAGGAACTTGACCAAGTGCAAGACGCGTATAAAAAAATATGTCAAGGCAGGTGTCAACTCTCTGGCACATTCCTTCAGAATACGCGGTGATATATTATCAAGTCCCACAGCCTTATTTATATCTAGTTTACTCAACTCCCCATACACCTCTTGCTCACCTACAGCCAGTCTCTCCTCCCCATCATCAACTGCTCTCAATCTCTCCATGAAGTCACATTCACAAGATTGAAAGCTCATTGAGTATCTCCGCCACACATTCTGCAACAGCTGTCTTTATACCATTTCCTCCAATCAGTGTCATCCTTCCATAATCATGCTTTCTTTTGCTGGCTACATATCAAACTCCCTAGGATTCTTTTTGGCTTCATTAGCCAACTGCTGTTCATACTCTCTTTAGCTACTCTCATCAGCTAAGTCACCCTCCTTGTCTGGTCTTTGTAGACCTCATGAAATTGGTTACTTCCACTTCTCTTATGCTGCCTTCACAATGCCCTTTTTCTCTGTATCGCATGCTTAATCTCTTTATTCATTCATCTCACACCTACCTTATTTAACCTTCTCACCCGTGGTATACATTTAGACATTGCATCTACTAAATAGTTTTTGAAAATCCCCCAAGCTGCATTGATCTGTTTTCCAGCTACCTCCTCATTCCATGCTACACCCACAAGCTCTCTCCTGAGCTCTTCATAATCACCCCCCCTTGTAGTTCCACATATACCCTTTTTTCACAGGTGTCCTTGCACTGCTGGCAACCACCCAGGTAATCACCTCATGGTCACTTTCACCAATTGGTGGATGGTTTGACACCTCATTTATAATTACATCCTCTGATGAGATGGCCAAATCCAAGACCCTTAATCCTCGTGTGCCCTCTGTTACATACTGTCTGAGGTAGTCATCCCTCAAAAACTCAAACTCATTTTCTTTACTTCCAGTTGCTATCTCTTCATTCCAGTCTATATTGCCATAATTAAAATCACCCATAATGATCACCCTTTTCTTATTTGACTATACATTTCACTATCACCACTATCCACATTACCAGGTCTATAACAACATCCCACGAAGTATTTGATTCTGTTCACCTCTATGTCACACCATACTGCCTCAAAACCACTGGCCCTATTTCCCTCTTGCATCTCTACCTTGTATGGACATAACTCTTTCTCTATCATCAATAGCACTCCCCCCTCCCTTTTTACCCCTTCTATCCTCACGAAACACATCATACCTTTCCATCTCTATTCCTGCCAGGATGTTGTCCTCATCTAACCATGTCTCACTTATTTCAACAATCTTTGGGTGAACAGATGCAATGAGTGCAACCATTTCATCTGCCTTGTTTCTTATACTTCTAGCATGGTATACAAACACAACAGCTCATTTCTGGATCTACAGCTAGTTCCACTGATACCACTCACTCGATGTGATCTCTCCATGCTGGACTGGGGCCATTTCCCTTTCTGCTTCTTCATTTTAGAACCCTTTGCAATTCCATCTGTTTCCTCTTGATCCCTGGTCATCTTTCCTGCCTACACATGCTCTCACCTCCTCTTGGAGCATCCACCTTTCTCACGCTGTGTACCCCTGTCCACCCTGAGCCTCCCTGTTTCCCTGCTCCTCTTGCACACCCATTCTTTCATTTTCTATACTCATACCACTCACTTCCCCATTCATATCCACTTCTTCCATCTCTCCTGTCTTACTCTCCTGCTCTTCCACATCACTCCTCTCTCGATCTGATTCATTCTCTCTATTCACTTCTCTATCTTCCAGCAGCAGTCTCTCCAAGCGACTCACACCATAACCACTCAAATGCAGTCCACCGCTCCCATACAGCTCACTTTGTCCCTCAAACTCATTCCACACATTAACAAATTGTACTCCCACATTGATCATTTGTAATCGTGATGAGTGAAACTTTAGGCCTTACTTCATACTTAGTAATGTTACTGTACCACATTTTCATTATTAAATATAATTATTTGAAATCGGGTCATTCTTTTTGAAACACCCAGTGTGTGTATATATATATATATATATATATATATATATATATATATATCACTAATTTAAAATTTTAAATTACCACTAATGAGTTAAATTTATCTCTGAAAACTTAAATTTCTACTTGGCATTTTTCTTTGGCATCTTCTTTAGTATGGCTTGCAAATAAATTCCTGTTATGAAAGTTTTGATTGACTTGCCCATTGTTGCTAGGAAACTTCTTTTCCTTTTTTTTTCTTCCAGACAGAACCAATTAGAGAACCTGGAATTCAGAATGTTGTTGAATATGGTCAAAATATGATATTTTTAACAGTGTGGATATCTTTTTGCAGAATCATCAGCATAGCATAGATATCTTTATTTTTTATGTAACATCTGTATCATTCTCAATGTCACATGTTCCACTGCTCATCCATCTCACTTTATTTAGACCAAGCCTCTTTGTCACGCAATCTCATATCTTTCATATGCTAACACGATTTTATGAAATAAGATCATGTTATCTGGTTTTCCATCCTTAAATAAGTTTCTTGCATTTTAGGTTCTAATTTGTAAAACACTTTGAGTTAACCTATGTGGTGGGAATTTTTATTTATTTATTCGTATGGAGTTTTCTACCTTTTTCTCCCCTGTCCCTATTGGGGCAAGTTGAGCCCCCTCATGGGGGGTTAAGTATTTATGGCTGTAGATCCGTGTGTGTTCACGGGTCCGGTTTGCCTGCTTGCGAGATGAAAAACCCCAGATAAACCGGGGTGAAAAACCCTACTGCCCATGCCCAAGACCGGCTAACTTGGCTGGCTGAGGAAGATCCTCAAATTCCTCACATCTTCGGCAGGAATTGAACCTGGGACACTCCTTCCCTAGTCATATGGTTGTGAAGCACACAGCCACTAGGCTAACCGTGCGGACTTGGTGGGAATGGAATTCTTGGTAACTTCTGACCATTAGATCTGTTAGGGACAGAGAGCCGTTTAGTTTGCTTATTATACTAAGGAAGATTAAATTCAACAGTTTCCTGTTGCTTTCCGCATTACAATACTTCAAGTTCTGTGATCAGGATCAGTATGACCGTTCAAGTTATCCTAATCACATTTGTTAGTGCTTCCATTCTGTATCTATCACTTCTGCCAGCACCAATTACTGGAGCAGCTATCCTTCTTTTGGTGGCATGATACACCTGCATGCTTAACAAGACAAGACAGATACCTGCTGAGAAGGAAGAATATACTGCAAATACTTGAATAGCATTGGAGGAAAGGAGTACGAAGAGTATAGAGTAGTCTGTAGATGATATAGCAATTTATCTAGTCTAGCCATAACTGTACTGTTACAACTTGAATAGTACAAACTTTTAATCTATCAGTAAATCATTTAGAGCTTTCAGTATATACAAATCACATGTATAATGTGCATGTAGCAGCACTCGATGTTTGAAATGTTCCCTTTTGCCTTCACACACGCCAAAGTCTGTGAGGCTATATATCAATGGTAGCATGCACAACATCTATTGAAAACACTGCTACTGTTCACTCTAAATGTACCTTCAGGCTGGTACTGGAGTGTCATTTCTTGCAGGCTATTCTCTCAAGCTCTGACCACAATTTGAAGTCTAACAGATTCAGATCAGGACTTCCAGAGAGTCAATCAGATGGTGATATGGGATCGTGCACATTTGCTCCAACCACTGTTGTATGATCCACTGCCTACTGTGAAACAAGGTGTTGTTCAGGGCCATACTACAGGTTACAGCACAGTGTTTTGATATACTTTGTCAGAAGTTTTGACCCCTTTCTTTAGAAGTGCAACTTGGATACTCCTGATACATTACATTCCACCAAACCATCACTGACGTGGAGTGATGACCTCTGAATCCCGGTGCTATGGCATGTGCTGTGCAGCCATCTGGGGCATATAACTGATTGTTTTGGAGGTTAAATGACTCTTCAGTGGTGAAAATCTTATTTATGAAGAGGATATCTCTGTGTCTGCATACTGCCAGACAAGTGCCTTTGATACCCTCTGCTGCATAAGTTGTGGTGTTAAGAAGTGTCCAATAGAACGATGATAGGCTCTCACCCTCAGGTCATCAGTTAGTACACATGACATCGTTCTCTGTGAAACGTTCACCTCTCATGACATCATTTCCTGTGTTCTCATAGGATTACAGTAGAGGCATGCCTTCACAGCCCTTACCAGCTGTTGCATCCTAATGCAGCATGGCCAACCTGTTCTTTGGCAGTCAGATGTTTTCTGTATAATGGGCAGTTGTCTGATACACAAATGTTATACTAATCCTGAGTGTTTTTAGTTTGTTGAAAATAACAGATGGCTGCATTTCAACCTTGTGAAGTACTATTACAGCCACACGGTTCTCATAATCTCCTCACTACATGTTAACCCATACAGCTAAACTCTCTCTCTACTGATAAACACAAATGTTGGATCTGCACAGCGCCACTGATGGAACCAAGTTCGCACAGTTCTGTGAGCAGCGCAGGATGTGTGAAGTTGTAACAGTATTTATGGCAAGATTGTGTATATTATGTGAAGTAAGGCTTGGTCCAGCATTATCTTGGATATATCATTCCCATACTTGCTAGAAATGAAGCATTGCAGACCAATTTCTTTTAGATTTTGTAAACATTTTATTTTCTAGAAAGTTTTTTAAATCAATAATAGTGAAATCATGAGGTTTATATTCTTTTAGTTATTAGTCTTGTTATGTATTCTTTTATTGCATTGATGTTTTTTTATGTAACTAATTAGTTTATTTTTTTATTTTTAATAGCTTCTTCACATTCTAGAGTAGCTCATTCTCATACAAACAATAATTTGCCCCCTGTGGTCTTTCATTCTGTACATGGAGAAAATGTCCATCTCTCCAGAGATGCAGCTGTTGCTCGTAGAACTGAAAGCTTTTGCAAAGGTATCACCTTTAGTAATCGTCCCATTCGCATAAACGAGAGAGTTTACTTAAAATTTGTGGAGACCTCTACCAGTTGGAGTGGGTCCTTAAGGTTTGGTTTTACATCTAATGATCCAGCTAATTTAAGGTCTAGTTTACCTAGGTATGCATGTCCTGATTTAACAAACAAACCTGGAAACTGGGCTAAAGCTCTAGGTGAAAGGTATGCACAGAGAGATACTTTACTATATTTTTATGTGTCAGAAAATGGAGAAGTACATTTTGGCCTCAATGGAGAGGAAAAAGGTATCTTTTTCAATGGAGTCAGTACTACAGGACCACTGTGGGCACTAATTGATATATATGGAAATACTGTAGCAGTGGAGCTTGTTGGTAAGTTATGTTAATATAACAGTATCAGTTTGTTTTCAAACTGACAGAAAATTAAATAGATTTTATATTTTAAAGGTTAAAGCTGTAAGGCTAAACAAAATGTCAGTTCTGTTTTGTATTTCTGTGTAGTGTATGTAGCATAGTTTTTTTGTTGTATTATTATGGATATATTTTCTATACGATATTAAATGGTTAGTTTCCATATAATCATGTAGTTTATCAACAGGTTAATTAATAGTTTTCAAAGATGTTAGGAGGTTCGGTGATAGCTGATGGAAATTTCCATTGACTACCACTGAAAAAAAATGTTTTAACAATAAGTTAATCATTCTGTATGCGATAATTCTTAACTTATTGTTACATAAATATAGGATTTTTCTTTCTTTATGTTTAAATTATATAAATTTGTAATTAAAACCACCATTGCCAGTACATAGGCATAGTTGAAATAGTAATAAGAATGAAATCATTGCAGATGGATAGCTTTAAGTTGAATAGATTAAGTGGCACTTAATTTTTTTTAGGATGATCATGTCTGGAATGTAATACATGTGCTTGGGGAAGATTGTAGAAGATGAATATATTGAGAGGAGATGATTAAAAAAAAAATGAGGAAGTGTAGGTTTGTAGAAAAATATATCTTAGTTGGATATTTTTATGAATGAGAGTAGCAAATGAAAAGATAATGATTGTAGACAGAAGATGAAAATCAGTTGAGAATAGCTAGTAGTTGGTAGAATGATAAACAAGAGAGTACCAGTGATGGTATTCATTATAGATTTAGTGATGTTAAGCCAATAAAAAAATTAATGAAATGCAAAAACTGAAAGCAGCTTTGGTGAAGTTCAGAAATGAGATCGCACAATTTGTCAGTGGATATGGAAGGATGCAAAAGAATTGTGAAAGGTTGCCAAGAGTAAAAACATCTTTTAAGAGCTGTGATTGAATGAGAAAGTGCACAAGGTTAATTTTCTAGAAGGGAGGATGAATAGGGTGACTGAAACCATAGATGTGAGGAGGTAATTGGGATGCAGAAATGAATGATTTCAATAGACAGATGGAGAATGTGAGATTGGATATTATTATTATTTTATATTGTCATACATACAGATCACCATGCTGTGCCTTAAAAACATTCAAATTCTCTGCAGACACCATGCTCTCAGGCAGTGCATTCTAATCATTCACAACTCCCCATGCAAAAAACCTGCTTCTTACTCCCTTGCTTCCACCCTCTTTATACAGCTTCCAGGGATGACTTCTTGTTTTTCCATGATCTCCCACCATTTTATGAAAATCCTCTTCAACATTAATTCTACAACCTCTTACAAACTTGTAGTTTATATGTCTATCATATCATCCCTCTTCCTCCTATCCACTTGACTTCAAATTGCATTATCTCGACCTTTCTTCAAATTCATCATTCCAGAGATCAAACTATTTTAATCCATCTCGAACATCTCTTCATCCTTTTGAAAACCAGGTGACAAAATCTGTGCACAGTAGTTCATATGTGGCCTAATTAGAGCTTTATGCAATGGAACTGGAATTTCCTTACTTCTAAAAGTTAGCTTCCTCTGCATGATTGCCAGAATTTGTGTTGTCCTCACAATTTTGGCAATGTGTTCTCTAAATTTTAGATCCTCATCTGCCATCACACCAAGATCTATTTCCTCAACCTCTAACAATATATCTCCACCGAGAGTAAACACTGTAGCCTGTCTTTGTTTTCCAAATTTTAAAACCTTATATTTCACAACATTGAACTGGTATTCCCATGCCCATTCAGTCTATTCAAGTCTTCTTGTAAGGCCACATCTGTTCTACTCCTCATAGTTCGTCCTAACTTTGCATCATCTGCAAACAATTGAATATCCCCATTGAATTTTTTTCCAATATCGTTAACATCCTGTTTGTAATAATTGAAGGAAAGAACAAAAGAGGAAGACCAAACAGAGAATGGGGCGATGACATCGGTGCGGAAACTATACACAAACTGAGTCATCTTGCGCAAAATAGAATGCAATGGAAGAATCATATCAAAATGGCAGCAGACATCTATGGGAATTGGACCCGTGGTTGTTGGTGATGATAGTGATGGGTTGAGATGGCCAGCAGTGATAAATGGTATGTTGAGAGAGCTTTGTGAGGAGAAGAGAGTACAGTTTGAATGTTTAGGAGGAATTTCAAGGATGAGTGGAAATATAAAAAGTCAGGTTGCACTCGAATAGGTTTCATCATGAAACCTAGAGCAAGCAAGCATCATGAAATTTAAAGGAGAAAGCAGTGTATAAGAATTGGGAGGAATGAGAATGACAAGAATGAATATATATGCAAGATGGACCTGGGTATAGGGAGATAGAGAAATTGTTGATACTGGAAGTAGTAGTGAATTTGTGAAGGCAGTCAGTTAAGGAAAAATGGAAACGATTCTATTTTCCCCACATCACTTCACTATGGCAAATAGGATAGTCTGATAAAGGGGTAAAGGAGAGGGGGCGGTCAGTGTCTGGTGAAGAGTTATGGATCAGAGATAGTCGGAGTGGTTTAAGATTTGAAAAGGAGTTTATTATGTTCATTGTGAATGCCAGGAATAAGGCATTTCTGATATTCCTGGTATACTGAGATTCACCAAAATGATTGTGTACATGAAACATGATTGGATGTACTGATGAGAATAGAGATCACAGAGTAGTGTTTTCTGTGAGAATAGAAAAAATAGGGGAATTGCAGAGGAATTGTCCTTTCAAGTGGAGATGCAGGGGAGGGATGGTGGTAGTGTTGTTGCTTTTAATATAGTATTAAGTGAAGTAGATAGGATGTTTTTATAAGCTAGGAAATGTGGAGGATGATTATGACAAGAAGAGAGTAATCATAAGTGATTTTAATTAAGGAAATATGAATAGTATCAGGGAGAAAGCAAGAAATAATTTGAGTTTTCTGATGGAGCAGTATGTAGCAGAGGGCACCTGATTATTGAGATCAAAGATTTGAGTACTGTATAAGAAGGTGAACAAGATGCTGAATCTTCCACAACTTTGTGAAAGTGACATGAAGTAATCACGTGTGTGTGGGGGGGGGGGGGGGGGCAGCCATGTGGCTTCTGTGTGGAAAAGATGTGAAACTATAAGGCATGTAATTATGAAAAGATGCTTCTTGTAGTATTAGCATAGTATGAGGAATTAGTTGGGAAGCAACTATCTTCTACTTCATGGCTGGTTGAGAAATATTTAGCAGCAATGCCCAAGTGTATTTCAAAAGTGAGGAAGTTAAATAGGATAGATGTAAAATGACAGAAATTAAGCAGGTAATCTGAAAAAAATAATGGTAGTAATGTTATAACGTGGAAGTAACAATTATTTATTTAAGAATATAAAGAGCGAGGAAAATTCTCACTTGGTCGGGGGGGATATAAGTGGTACATAGGGAATTAGACTAAGAAAATGCCAGGGAATTCTTATACTGATATGACCAGTAGAAGAAAGAATGATTGACAGAATGTTAATAGTCTAGGAAAAAAAATATTGCAGAAAGGATATTTTTGATATTTAATGAGTAATCAGATATTTCATGCTTGAGTAAGGATGGAATGGTGGAAGGTGTGTAGGGGAAAAAGGTGGACAGTATTTATATAATAAACTCAATATTAATAAGGCAGAAAGATGGAAGGCATGTATGGGATAAGAGGTTAAGTGAGCAGGATTTATATAAGTAAACCCGGTATTAATAAGACAGAAGGATTTAGCAATGCTACATTGCTATATTTTTTTAATTGCCCTTTACAACATGCTTGTTTAACAATTCCTTGCAACAAGAAATGACTTAGAGGAACGAAAGATGGTCAAATTGTTCTGCTACACTAAGAGGGGAAGCACATGATTATGGGTTAGACCAGCACTTCCCAAACTGTGGGCCACAGCCCCCTTGGGGGCCATAGGTTTTGTTGAGGGGGGGGTGAAATAATGAAAACAAATTTAAAATGTTTTAAGACTAAGTATTTTTTTATCTTAAAAGAAACATATTTAATTTTTATTATTTCTTTTTTGTTATTTTTTATATTTTAATGGAAAAAATCACACATTGATTTTTTGCTTCCTGCGTATTTCGACGCTTAATGAATATTAGTAAATATATGCTTATTCATATAAGTTTCATTTCAAAGCAGAAATCTAAGAATTGCAGTTTCAAATATTTCACCTGATGTTGGCTTTTCGTGTGACAGTATTGAAACACATCCATCACATTAAATTGTTATTAAACTTCTTTTTATGTTTTTAATTCTTTATTACTAATCGTTTTACGTTCCATGTGCTTGTACTGCAAATGTACAATAACAATATATCTATATAAAAATATGAGATAATGTGCCATGTCAAATGTGTATGTAAGATGCTAAAAATGCAATATTTGCATTTGATTTTTGCAATATTCGCTGTGTATGTTTTGTATTGAATATAAATACAATAAATATTATAATAATATATGTCTATATTACGATTTTTTTTTCGAGGGGGCCGTGAAATATTTTAATTTTTCCAAAGGGAGCCCTGACATCCAGAAGTTTGGGAAGCACTGGGTTAGACAATACTATGAGCATTAATTAGGCTGGTCCTGGTGTGTACCTGTAGGTGATTGTTAGGTGTTGGAGAGATTGGTAAGGGCTAGGAAGTATCCAGAATTGGGCTGATAATAGCAGCATTCTGTGTGGATCAGAATGGGTTTGTTAAGGATGAATTTTGTAGAGGCCTTTGCAGTTTCCCATGTGTAAATTTGGTATTTTGATTGGTGCAGATGGGGATCAGTTAATAGATAAGTGAGTGTGAGATAGGAGATTCTTTATTTACATCAATCAGTTGTATGGAAATGTAGAGTTCCAAGAGGAAAGTTGCAAGCATGCTGCTGCAGATCTGTTTTAGGGCTGTCATTTAACTTGTGACTCTTGTAGAAAGCAGAAAAATTAATTCACAAATGTTAACAATACGGAAAGAGGTCTGGCAAATGTGGAAGTAGTGAATGATAGAATGAAAGAAATGGCTGATCAAGTGACGATAAGGAGTGAAATAGTGCATTTATGTTGCATCCTTCTCACGACAAACAGGAACTAGAGTGACTGAACGAATGATTGTCATCTGGTACAACAGGTGGGAGAATGAAAGAAAATGTGAATTTGAAAAGTATGAAAGTGTGAGAAACTGCAAATAAGGATATGGTATTTTATGGAGATTCGATGATAAGAGGTATACTTAAGGAGTAAGTGACAAAATCATGTTTCCCAGGCGTGAAAATCAGGGATGTTAGTGATGGAGAATTGAGATTATTATTATGGCAGGAACAAATGATTGAAAGGGAAGAAATATGCATTGAGAGAAGTTGTAAGAAGTAAAAATTGTGTGCTGCATCAGTATGATAGGGCAGAATTAAGAAGGGCAATGAGAAGATTATTCAGGAGGAATGGTGTGCAGTTTAATGAGTGAATTTTTTGGACAAAACGGCTTATATATGCCCGATGGTCAATGTTCCCTCTAATTTTTTGCTTTGAGTGTGTGCAAAATTTGCCTTCTTTTGAAAAGTATGTGCGCACCCATACGAGTCACCATACTGATCATTTAAACAAAAAAGTTAAAAGATTTTAGTTCACTCTTTACCTTCTGGTGTCAATGGGACGTCAGCCAGGTCACCCCAACTCCCCACCGTGTTCCTACACACGGCAGTAGCCTCCCCCAGTTTTTACACACACTTAGAATACTATCTAGTACAGTCAGAAATGACGATTCACAAGCCTTGGGCAGGACTCGATCCGGGGACTTCGTGCATGCGAGGCCAACACGATACCGACTGTACTAGATAGTATTCTAAGTGTGTGTATTATTACCATCACCAAGTAAGTTGTGTAACATCAATCACAGAGCTAACATAAATATTTTATATGTATTTAATATTGATCTGATTAGAAGTAAGAAATAAAGTAAAAAAAAAAAAAAGATAACACTAGTGACTGATTGCCTTTAATTAAATTTTCTAACTATGCAAATAACTCTAAACATATGTAATAAAATATTCCCATTACTAATTCTCATCTTGTTAAACATTCATAATAAGTCTGTTACTAATTCTCATCTTGTTTAGTTCTAGCTTCCATCTCTTTATTTTTTTCTCTCTTCTGTCTTTGGCATTCACCCACTCTTTATACACACTATCTAAATTAATTGAATTTCCATATAATTGGTAACTTTTCACTCTCATTAGCATATCCAAATGACATTCTCGTAAAGGGTTTCTAAGTTGATTTTTTATTTGATTCATTAGACTAAAACCTCGCTCACAGTCTGCACTAGATGCAAGGAAGGTTCCTCCAATATCCATCAACTTTGCCAAATCACAAAACTGCTCATTTTGAAGAGCAAATACAACCATTTGTGTCAAATTTGATATCATTTTGCACTTAATTTTTTCTTGTACAGAAAATTTGAAATCATTAAACTGACTAATTATTTCTATAGTATCATCCAGAAAATCATGATATTTAAGACAAAGGGTATTAACATGTTCACTATCAAATGAGAAATCACAATGTGAAATAGAGGAGATATCAAACACTGACCATTCTTGTATCTCATTCTCAGGGAATCTGTCCTCTAAATGTGCACATAAACAATTTATAAAATTTAACAGGGGCCTAGTATCTACTGGTTCAGTATCTTCTTGTTTTAAGTAAAGCATTTATTCTGTCACTCCAGCAAGCGTCACCTTCTAAATACTGATTCCTGATTTTGTTAATCTTCCCTCTGGCAAAATAATGACTGTCTAGTGGTGTAAGTAAAGAAATGGGTTCCCTGTGCAAAATCTTACTCCTTTGTAAGATTTTGCACAGGAAAGCCATTTCTTGTGCAAAAACATCACTTAAAACATTAACAGCTACTTTGAATGTCACGTTAGTTAATTTATTGTGTCAATAATTAACCACGCGATCATTTGATTTGTCTTTTTCAAAATATGTTATCAGTCCCTCATAGTTTCTTATTATTGCCGGTAATGCAAAATGTCTGGATAGCCATCGCACTTCATTGAGTGGTCTGAAGGCAATAGCTTCATTTTCAGATGTCTCGACAATTTCTTTAAATTCATGTCTTTTCACTGTGGAACGAGAAAAGAGTGTGTACACTGTTCTCGTTAATGTATCAGTATCTCTGATTAGTTTAATTTCCTTCCACGTATCACAGATCCTCACGGTGAGCTACACAGTGTTGCTGGACAAGATGTGGAACTTTTAATTTAAGTTTTGCAACGACACCATTAACTTTGCCCAGCATCACTGCGGTCCCATCAGAGGTAAACATCACCATTTTTTGGAGATCAAGTTTCTTTTCTTGATAAAACTGTTTAATAGCTTAACACAATGGAGGAGGCATCACATGCCTGCAACTGAATTATTCTGCCAAAATATGTTTTATATTCATTACAATCTTTAGGTCTAAACTTAAAATAGAGAATGAGACATTTGTTAACAGTTATATCAGTGCTTTCATCAGTGGTTAAGGTGTGGAAATTTGAAGATGCAATTTGCTCAAACATGTAATTTTCAGCAATTAAATTGATTGTTTCCAGAAATTCAAATGCATAATTTTTGCTTCGCTCGCTGTCTGGGAGTTGAACATACTTTTCCATATGTTCATTAATATGTTGAACTGAAAGTAAAGAGTTATTCATCTTAACAACTAATAAGACACTCTCAATAAGAACTTGAATCTGCTCTGGGTTTGATCGTTTTCTCTCTCGGTCATCTGAACTTTCACGTAGCATATGCAGTACTCCTGTAGCTGGCAATGAACAATTTTGTTGCCCAAGTTTGTGTACACCATCCAGATGTATTTTACTTGTCAAATGGCGTTTCAAAAAGTCCAATTTCCAAGTGGTATCAAACTTCTTCCCATTAGCAAAATCCCTAGCAACCTTTGCATCACGACAACAAATACAAACAACACCAATTGTAGCATCATATATAAATATTTCATGCAGCTGAATGTTTATCAACTCATGAGCTTTTGGTGTAGCAGTTTTCACTATTCCATCCAGCCATTCACTTTTAAAGCAGCTAGCAGTTTGTTTTCGCTTAACACCTTTTGCTTCATTTGAATTTGACATGGTGCATCAATTTTTTGCAATTTTGTTATTTGAAGAATGTTTTTTTATTGTTTTTGTAAATTTACAAATGTACACTATTCACTGAATAACTTGGCAAGGCAAAAGCTGAACCAACACTAAACATTGCCGAGGGCAACACGAGCTAAAACATATGCCTAGAGGCTAGATTAACAACATTAACATGGTTGTATCTCAATGCGTGTACACGAATGTTATTATTTAGTCTACTATTTTAAAATTCCTTTTAAAAATTAGAGAATTTTGAAGTGCTACAATATTTTTAATTGTACTCTAATTTAAGTTTTTAAAAGTATTTAATTATTTTTATTAAAATTATGAAACTATTGTTTTAATTCGTCATGATCTTGAACTAATTTTATCAGCCAATCACGTTTGGGAATTTGCCATGAGTGAGACATAAACAAACCGTGTGCCATTCTATATGCTACTTAAAAATTACTCATTTAAGCCACACCCCTTTCACTTTGGCATCAAATCGCTAGCCTCAAATAGGGTTACTGTTAATAATTTAATAGTTTTGTGCAACTTCGAGAATGTAATAAAAAATGCAATTATTTATAGGTTATAGGCTTGAGCGTTGCCGAGTTACCATATTTTTTAAAGAATTTATAGGTTACTGTTTAGGTGGAACTTCTTTAATTAATAAATTTTAATTTCATCTTGAAAATCTAGTGTGCGCATATTTTTTGCTTTGTGCACTAGTTGTAAAACGTGTGCATGCGCATGGCTTAGAGGGAACATTGCCGACGGTCTACATTTAAATAGTTTTGGAGTTAGACATTTGGAAAAGTATTCTTTTGTGACTTTGGAAGTGCAAAACCAGGGAAACTAGAGATATTAGGGAGGATGCAATCAAGCATGTGTCTGCCACTCCTGTGATAAATGAGCATACAGAAATTATTATGCAATGCTGAATGCGATTTCACAGGTTTCTGATTTGAATGGGTTGATAATGACATTACACAAGGGTAATTGTGAGTACAAGGGGATGTTGAAGTGCATGTACACGAATGCAAAAATTATCAAGAATAAGGGAGAGAAGTTTTTGACATTGGTCAGCTTGATATAGTTACAGGGATTTCTATCCCTGTAACTATCATTTTCTATTGCTGATGATAGCTGAAGAATTACAACCAACAAAATTAGAAGTTTAGAGGATTTTAGGTCTGTGGGAGATGCTTCATTTGAGGCTGTCTGATATGAGATAGGCCAATAGGACAAAATATATTGTTGGCTACTCTAGACTGGGGATGGATTCCCACAGGAAGGTGAAGATAAAATGTATCGACAGATTAGTACAATGAGTGCAGACCGAACAATTATTATGGGAAACTTTTGCAGTGATCATGCAGTCTTGTTCTGGAGATTGGAGGGAGGCAAGAGGGCATGGTAAGATGTAAGTGGAATTTATTCAGTTTCTAAGGGATAATTACATAAAACAACATATTATAGAGGGGACAAGGGGTTTGAGAGTTGGATCTGATAATAGCATCAAAAGATAGATCCTCCATAACCAGGGTAAACAGTCTGTCTTCAATTGGGGAGAGTGACAATGCAGTCTTGTTCTGGGAAGTTGTGAAACATGTGGAATTCTCTGTGAAGAAAGGGTTTATGTAGAATTATAGCTGGTAATTATGACAGACTTGGGAGTCACCTTGGAGCAGTGTCATGACTTGAGAAACTACAAAAGAAGAATGCCAGTACTGCATAACCAAGGTCAGGAGTATAAATCAAGTGGGAATTAAGTGGATGAGTAGAGATTTAAAGCTAGAACTGCAAAAAAAAATAAAATAAAATAAAACAATCTGGAGGGAATATAAAGAAAAAGTAATAACATACTCATGAGCAGTACAAAGTGTAAATAAGAAGTGACTAGTTTGGTAAGAAAAGCAAAGTCGAATTATGATAGAAAATTAGCTAAGCAGGCCAAAGGCAATCCAAAAGAGTTTTTTTTTTTTTTCGTTATGTGGCAAGTAACAGGAAAAATAACTATGGTAGGATGAATTTAAACAATGCTCATGGTAGGAATGTGACAGAGACAAATGAAAGTAGTTGCTTAGCGATCATTTTGCAAAGGTCTATCATCCAGTTGGAGATTTTGCAGTTGCTGATGTGACAGATGCAGATAAAAATTGAGGTAAATGAAGAGTCTTGTACTTGTCTTGATCTATATCTTTCTTCAAAAAAATGTCAAACATATCTAATATCTAAATAGCTTTTTGCTCTTTCATTAATTTCCAACATTAGCTTATCACAAATGACATTAAAAGTATTAACAATGAAATTTTTTCCCCATATAATATCTCATCATTAAATTATGAAACTTTGTCACACATTTTTTTTCTCTTTTTCCTTCTCATCTTTAAATTTTGTCTCATCTGTTTATAAATTTGCTTTTTCATTTAAAACAGCAAAACTATTTCTTATATCTAAAATAAAACCACCTAAAGACTAATAACAAATTATTAGCTAACAACAAATCCATATCTTTGTTCGTTGTAAACTTTTGTCCCACACAACTGTTAAAATTGCTGTTTATGAATTGTCAAAATGTTCAGCCAGTGATGAGAGTTCTAATTTAGAAATAGGTTTTTCATGAGGAGAAATGGTTAGTTCAAGTAATGTCTCTTTAATTTGTTTATGTCCACATTTCCAAGCCGATATAGTAGTTTCAGCTCTTGCAGACCACCTCGTTTCACTTAGTCTTTTAACTGTTTTAAAGATTTTTTTTTTAGAATGTTTAAGGAGTATACCCCATATTCTTGTTGAAGATGAAAAGTAATGATATACATTTTGAATAAAACAAAAAATTGCGAATTTTTTGTTTTATTCAAAAAATTGCATAAGGAATTTTTAAAACAAAAAATTGCATAAGGAATTATGAAAAAACTCTTTTAGGTTTATTTTGGCCTGTTTTGCTACTTCTCTGTCATAGTATGATTCAGCCTTTCTTACCATTAGTCACCAGAGTCATTCTGTGGGTTTGCACCACCTGAGTGCAAAAATTTTGTTTTCCCCCCCCCAAGTCCTCTTTTTAAAAATTAAAAAGATCCCGAAGTACAATAACATGTTATGTTGCCATCTGGGTTCTTTGCACCTTGGTATGGAACAGATCTGCTAGTCACTCTTCTTCTTTGTACTGCTCATGAGTATGCTGATCACTATTTTCTTTATATTTCCTCCACAATGTTTTCTCTTTTTTTGCAGCTCTTATTTTATATCCCTACTCATTCACTTAATTCCAAATTGCTTTATCCTCCTGACTTTCGGAATGCAGTCTGATACTGCTACACTCAAGCAATCTCTGTCCACTTGCCATGCACTAATGACATTCTTTCCTTGTAGCTTCTCAAACAATGGCACTATTCCAAGATGACTCCTGAGTCTCTCATAATCACCTGCCTTATAGTTGAACATAAATCTCTTCTTGATAGAGAACTCCATGTGTTTGGCAACTTCCTAGAACAAGACAGCATGGTCGCTCTCCCCAATTAAAGGTAGAGTGTCTACCTTGGTTATCGATACATCTTCTGATTCTCTTATCATATCCAACACATTCAAAACCCTGTTCTCTCTATAACATGTTGTTTCATGTAATTATCCCTCAGCAATTGTATAAATCCCACGTTCATCTTGCTATGCCCCCTTTGCTCCATCCAGTCGATGTCCTCATAGTTAGTCTTTCGTAATAATTGTTTGGTCTATACTCGTGCTGATTTGTTGATACATGGCATCTATATCTTCCTGTGAACCTCCTGGTCTATAGCAGCACCCAACAATGTATTTTGTCCTATTTGCCTCTATCCCACTCCAGACAGCCTCAAATGAACCATCTCCCTCAGACCTAATGTCCTCTTTAACTTCTAATTTTGTTGGTTGTAATTCTGCAGCTGTCATCAGCAATACCCACCTCCTGTCATGTTCCTTCTGTACAATGAAAATACAAAACCTTTTGCATTCTATCCCTGTAACTATATCATTTTCAGTCAACCAGGTCTCACTGATGCCTATAATTTTTGGCCAAAAACTCCTTACCCTCATTCCTGATACTTCTTGCATTCGTGTATATGCATTACCTTTGTACCTATAGTTACCCTCGTGTAATGTCTTTACCAATCCATTTAAATTGGAGACCTGTGAAATCCCGTTTGGTATTGAATAATCATTACTGTACTCATGCTCGTTTATTACAGGGATGGCAGACACATGCTTCATTCATCCTCGCTAATATCTCTACTTTCCCTGGTTTTGCACTACCACATTCTCACTAAACGCCTTCTCCAAACATCTAACTCCAAAACCATTCAAATGCAGTCCATCAGGCATATACAAGTCCTTTCTCATCAAACTCAAACAGTGGACATATAAAAGAAGACATAAAATTTGCATGCATATTTCAATGTAGGAATGTTGCATGCAGAAGCAGTAGGAAAACTGAAAGCAGACAGCAAAATTGTGTAACCATAATGCCCTAACTGTCACCTCTATGGGTGGCGTATGGGAATTTCGATTGTTCGACTGACAATCTCATGACTATAAACTTCGATTTTTGGTAGCATGGGGTAGCCATATTTATTTAGGTTAGGAGAATGTTGCAGATTCCAGATGCAGTCTCATATATAAACACACACACACTACATGGAAAGAAGTCAACAGACACTCGCATGGGCAAGGTGCACTACCTTGCCCATGCGAGTGTCATGTAATGAGTTGTGTTTGTAGCTGGTATAAATTGGAGGAATATGATGCTCCGAAAACAGTGCAACTGTGTCCAGGTGAAATGGCTGTGAGAAGGGAACTGTTGGAGTTTGAAAGAAGCATTGTGATAGGATGCCATGTTGCAGGCCTGTCTGTTTGGCAAATTGTTGACAAATTGGAACATCCCAGGTTAACAATCAGTGATATCATACTGAGATGAAAGTGTAGTGAGTCAGCTGCAAGTGCTATTCGCAGTGACCAACCTACCACACTCACCGAATTTGACCATAGTGTGCTGCAAAGGATAGTATGTAAAAACTGCCATTTGTTGGCCGACACATTGAATGCAGAGTTCCCAGCATCGACTGGAACTTGAATCTGCACAAAAACATTCAGAACTGAGGGTTAGGGTTTCCATGGTAGAACTGCAACATGCAAGCCTCACATTATCCAAACTAACATGCAGTGTCATCTTTAGTGGTACAAAAAGCACGTGTACAGTGGAAGCTTGGAAATCTGTGTTATAGAGGGTAAAATGCTAAACCCTCTACTGTGCCAAATGGATGGGAATGGGTGTGATGGATGTCCAGTGAATGCCTCTTACCAGAGTTTGTAACCCAAACTATAAAATTTTGAGGTGGTGGTGGTGTGATGCTATGGTTCTGTTTTTTCTTATTTGGCTTTGGTCCTCTATTTGCAGTGCCACAAACATTGAACTCAGAAAGGTGTGTGAGTATTCTTGACAATGCAGTGCTTCCTACGTTGTGGTATTTCTATGGAACTGACCATTGTCTCTTTCAGCAAGAAATGCACCATGTTATAAGGCTGCTGCTGTTGGATCTGTGTGTTTTTGGACATGAATGTCACTACACCTGACTGGTCTCCACAGAGCCCTGATCTCAACCCTACTTAACATCTATAGGATGAAGCATTGGGTGAGATCAAGGTACATCCACCCCATATCAGTCCAGTTCCTCGTTACATGTCTACAGGAAGAATGGTCCAAAATTCCCATTGATCGCTATCGTATGCTCATGGAAAGGAGTTCCACATCTTAAGGTGGGTGCCATGGCTGTTTGTTCCTCACACTATGGTGTCCGTTGACATCTTTCCATGCAGTGTACACCCACATGCCTGTTTAAAAAAAAAAAAAAAAAAAGGTGAATCAGATTACCTGAATCATTGGCACATGGTTGACAGCTCCACAGCAGCTTTAAGGTGGATAATTGAACATTATTTTCTATATTCATCCAACTGACTACTGACTGGAAATTCATAGCATAATGTCAGTTTAAATACTAAATACATGTTAGTAATTATCACCAGGTGTCTGTTTCTTCCTTTAGACAAACAAGTAGTAATCAACATCTAAGTATCTATAGTAGAATATTATTCAAGTGATCTTTTGTGTGCTAGTTTTGCCCTTTTTTGGGCAATATGTCCTTCATTACTCCCAAATCTTTAGTCTCGTCAGTTTCTTCCTTACTCTTTCATGACTGTATAGGGCTCTGCTCTACATATGTTGTCTTTTGGCCACCCCTCTTATCTATATCTAGCTTCATATCCATTACTATTCCCTCCAATTTACATACTGCATGTTTTTAGTGTGCTCTCCTGTGAAACCCTTTGCTTAGGGCAACAATATCATTACTATTCCCTCCAATTTACATACTGCATGTTTTTAGTGTGCTCTCCTGTGAAATCCTTTGCATAGGGCAACAATATCATGGTGTGTGTGTGTGTGTGTGTGTGTGTGTGTGTGTGTGTGTGTGTGTGTGTGTGTGTGTGTCCATTTCCTTCATCCAATTAATTTATCACTGTATTACAGAAAGTACGTAAATTACTAAGGTAAGTAAAGTAAGGTAATTACCTTATTCTTCACAAAGTTGTTTTCTCCCCATAGAGTACCATATTTTTGTCCATTCATTTCTGAATTCTGGCTGTAATGAACTTTTCTGGTAAAGTACACCCACACTTTTGTAGAGCTTGGCTTGGCTTGGAGAAAGAAATGAAGGATGTATGAATTGGTTGCCAACATGCGAAATCACATGCTTTATAGATAAAATTTTCCAACTGTTATACAAGCAAAATAGTTACCACTTTAAAAACTACAATGATCATAAAAGAGAAGTTAATTTTCCGTCGTGGAATAATAAACAACTCATCCCAGAAGACGGATTGATTACCCTATTATCGGAATGGATTCTCCTTTTTGTGACATGCGCAGAAGCGAAGGGTCCGGAATCTGTGGGCGTACTATATCTCGCTCACCACTGCTGTGATATGGATTGGTGCATTTGGTATGATTTTTAATTTTCAGGGATTTTATCAACTTTCCATATCCAATACAGATTTTTTTTGTCCTTGAACACAGCCACATGCATGTTCCCCTAGTTTAGTGAATCAGTGTTTTCTTTAGAATTTTATTGCTCACTTTTAAATTCTTTCACTTTTGTCCTTAATAATATTGCATTTTAGTTAGATTCTTGAGAGTAGACAGTCTTTTCAAACATTTTTTGCATTTTTATTTTCAGTGGGGATATTAATTTTTCAATCTTAATTTTAAATATTAATTTAAACTTAGGATTAATTTTAAATCCTTGGCCATTATTTTGTCTAGGGTCATTCTGAAGATATCATTATTCAATAATAACGACTGACAAATCCTTTTCTTTAAGTGTGTTCTTTTCCATGCAAGTTCACACCTATTTTTATGTTGGAGCAATGATAAATTACATATGTTCTGAGCAGAAATTCAGCAAGTACTGACCATTATTATTGATTTGGTCCTTTTCCAAGTTTTTCAAAAAAAAAATTTTTTTTAATGTAAATCCTAATCCATGAATGGTTACAAATCTACTGTAACATTAGTACTAGGGCCATGTTAAAGGGTTACGTAATTCAGAAATCCTGCACTAAAGACCAGATATGAAAATTTTTGCAATCTCAGACCTCCAACAGAAGTAGTCTCACACTAGGTGATGAAATTCATCTACTAAAAATGTTGGGATTTATGAACTTCCATGCCTGCAGTGAAATTCAAATCCACAGCCTGTTGATTGACTATTTAGGTCTCCACAAAAAATGAACCTGGCTTTTTATGTTAGCTATCTTCTCAGATGATTATCTTTCACTCCACCCCATTCCCCAGAGGTTTTAAATCTTTAAATGTCTTTTACTGATTACAAGCACTGTTATCAATAGATGGCACAATAGACTGTTGTGCCAATACTATTGCAAACCATCATGAGTGGACTTTCAGTGGTAACCTTGTCGCAACAATGTTTTGCCCTTTGATAGGTTTGAATCTTCTCTAAGACATGAAGAACCTTTATCAGAGCTTTTTAACATATGGTGGCTAGCTGGTTTCTTATACAGAGGTAGGATTTACAAAACTTCCAGAATTGTGGTCACCTGAAGAATGAACAATTAACAGGTATGTGTACCGATAGCCTTAATTGCTTCAGTTGCAATTATAACCAATCCAAATTATCATAATTGTTAACATAGGAAGAGTGGATAATTAAAGGCAGAATGCAATGTGCAACATGATAAACTGTAAAATACTTCTTGCAAAATCTATTGAAAGACTAACTGTAGTTAATGTATTCTTTATTTTTGTTTCATTCATATTAATTTAGCTGTAATTCATGCATGAACATTAAATGTATATGCATGATTTAAAAAAAAAAATAGAAACTTAGTTCATAATAAATTTTAAAACTGCTTTTTTTTTTTTTTAACATAGATCCCAGATATCAGCTCAATAATGGTCATTTTCTGCGGGAAACAATTGAACTGGATACATATATACCGTCTCTGGCATCGTTAACTGTAACAAATGAAGATATTTCTCCACCTCAAAGCTGTCGGGGACCACATTTTACCGCTCTTCCTTTCCACCATAATACTGGTGTTAATGTTCGCCTTTCTGCTGATAGGTAAATGATCTGTTTGGTTTATTTATTAAATGTATTAGTTACAGCGGAATTCATATTTCATACCAAGTAAAATTTATATTTTTTATATTATATGACAGTTAATTTGGAGATGATTTTCACATTTTTTAATGAGGTTTCTTAGGAATCAGAGTAGTTGGAATGGATGAATCAGGTTTGGGTGGTCTGGAGTAGGACTGTAAAAGGGCGTTGGAGGCAACTGTTGTTTGTGTTTTTAAGAAATTTGGTGAAAAGTGGAGGAATAGTGGATGTCAGCTCATTGGAGAAGCACTCATGGGAAGTACCTGTAGAAGAGACAAGGTTGAAATGGATTATGACACAGTGGTTAAAGTGAGTTACAGAGATGGATCAACTAGAATGCTTTCTCTGTATAGCATGAATTTTTAGGGAGGTCTTTGGTGCACTGCACCAAACATGAGAACAGTTTTCTAAGGCTTCTATAAATCTTTAGGCAGGAAAGCCTAAAGATTTATATCTGGCCTTTCCTGGCACAAACACATAATTCTGAGAAAAGAGATCTGATCCTGTCTACCAATTTATGTATTATCAAGAAGTAAAGGAATGTGAATCAAGATCCCTTCTGGGGTGGGGGGGGGATACTGTATTTTGGTAGTAGATGACTGGTCCTCTTTCCCAGTAAAAAATAGCATGGTCTGTATGTTTAATGTATTATTTGTAGATCTTGGAACTTCAGATGTTTGGGCCCTGTGAAGTCTATCAAATGACTGAAACTTGATTAGAAGTTATAGATCTATGCCTCTGCAAAAAACATTACTCTCTGATGGTTGATCTTCACTTCACCACGAAACAGTTAGAATAGCAACTGGTACATTTAGACCACCACTTACTTTTTGTCCTTAGTCAAAGCAGAAGAATCCTCTGTCATTTTGATGCAGTACCTCCCCCCCCTTCTCTTTGACCAGCATGCAGGTCAAAATTCCTTATTGGGCCATTCATTGTGAACAACTAGTTTTTGTCAACATTGTGAAAACATGTATAACACTATTCAAGCTTTTGTAGTCATTTTCCAGAATCCATGAAATAAACTTGTATATCCATTGTCAGACATGGCCTGTACCTTTGATTAGTTTTAAATAATGTGGTTTATATGCTCTGTATCTTTAACATCTTCTGAGTTTATTTTAGGTAATTTCTAATCTTCAGGAAATAGATCACCAAACCTTGAAAGTAGTTTATGCAAAATAAATTAATATTGACTAGTAAGTGTAAACTATGTCAATATACTAGTTTATTTTATACATTCTGTATAACAACTGTCAGATTGCTGTACATTTTTTGGGTCTGCTTATCAAAAATCTAGATATCACACTCTTCCCTCTGAGTATAAATATAATAGGGGGGGGGGTAATCCATGTATATCTGTGGTGGATAGGTTCTCTGGTTCTGGATGAAAATCCCTTTGAGCATGAATCCTTCAGTCTCAAATTTTTGAGAGGTCCTTACAAGGTCCCAACTATGTACAGAAACCATAGGTACATTATCTGATAATAGAAATAAGAAAAAGAAAATATCTAATGTATATATTAATCTACCCTCCTTGTTATTATCCATGCAACAGACAAACAACTAATAGCAAAATTGTTACTATTTATTCGGAAGGATGTGGAGGGATCTCCCAAAACAGTTAAAGTACTCTGGTACTATTCTAGTTGAAATATAAAACATGCTTAGAAAATCTTTGAGCAGTATCTACTTGAGGAATACCAATTACAGTAACACCCTAAATTAAAGATACCAAGAAATTATATACTTGGTTTAATCCTTTATCCAAGTGTAAGCACATGAGTTTGCACCTGAACTATTTACAGGACAGGGACAACTTGTTGTAAAGGTGGTATGACTTCACATCACTTGCCTTAGTATTCCATAATGCAAAGCACATATCCTTGTGGACATGCATATAATGCTGTGCATTATGGGAGGGTCACTACCCAGACCGTTTTCGACCTTTATTGAGGTCCAATCAGTGGGAACCAGACCTAGAGGTGATACCAAGGTTGAAGTAATGCAGAAGTCATATTTTCATATACGAGTTGCCAAAAGGTGTCAACACCTTATTATTAAATTCTCTGGATTAGAGATAGTTGATGGAAGTTTTTTCACTTGGCTATGCTACGAATTATATATTGGTAGCATAGCCAATACAATGATATGACTTCTGCTTTACTTCCACCTCAGTATCATCACCTCTGGGTCTGGCTCCCACTGACGAGACTTCAATAAAGGTTGAAACTGGTCTGGGTAGTGACCCTTCCCTTAATGCATAGCATTATACATGTCCAAGGAGATGTGCTTTGCATTAGGGAATACTAAGGATGGGACATGTCATATGTGATTCATTAGTTAGTGACGTTTTTATCCAATTGCACTATTTGTTGAGAAATATATTACAGTACACAGCCTGCAAATGTCTCTATACCTTATTCAGTGACATAATAAAACTACTTGTTTTTCGTGTCTGCAGTGTATTAGCTGCTGCGGAGGGCGTGTTGTTTACCGCAGGGAGCGAGTTACTATCGCCCCGACATTCACATCAGGGCAATTAACTCGCAATTTGAGTAGAAGTTTAAATTAATTTAAATTAATTCTTTTTTCTTAATGAGATGAGTATGTTCTAGAGGAATGATATTGGAATGGGAACTCCTTGGTGTTCCAGATTAAGAGATGTATTCAACTCTTAAAAATAAAGATTTTTAGGGGGGTGTAGCCCCCCCCCCCTAGTAATAATAATAACTAAAAATTTCTTTTTTGAAAATAATGATTGTAAATAATTTACATTTATACATTTTAATTGGTGAAAATTTAGCTATTCTTTGTTTTATTTAATTATACTCTATTGTACTTGCAATGCCCTTTCTTGATCATGCTGCATTTTACATATTTAATTTATCATTTTATTTAAATGCCACAAAAATTCAAAACAAAACTCTTGATTATCTCTGTTTACAAACATTCATACATATATATATATATATATATATGTAGAAAATTTTAACTTGGGTATATATTATGTATTCAAGATACATAATATATACCCAAGTTAAAATTTTTTAATCCTATTTCCCAAGAAAGCAAACAGGCAAGAAAGTCAAGTTTGCATCTGCAAGTATTGCAAGTCTAAGGCAACTGATCCCTAGGGTAGTGCCAGTCGAGGCAACTCATGGTAAAGGTGGATAAAGCTCTGATCACTATTCTTAGTATTTTCCCTAACGTAAAGCACATACCCTTGCAGAGATGTATGATGCTAAACATTAAAGGCAATGGTCACTACCCATACCGGTTTCCATCTTTGTTGAGGTCTTGTAAGGGGAGCCAGACCAGAAAATGCTAAGAGTGAAGTAATGCAGAGCTCACTATGTATTTTACCAAAACAAGTTGCCAAAAGGTCGTTTAACCTTATAAATAAAATCTCAGGATGAGAGATAGATGTAGGAAATTTTAACTTGGGTATATATTATGTATTGAAGATACCAAGTAATTTTATATGAACTTGGTTTTTAATCCTATTCCCATGTATTCATGGGAATAGGATTAAATTCATCTATCTCTCATCCTGAGATTTTATTTATAAGCTTAAAACACCTTTTGGTAAAATACATAATGAGCTCTGCATTGCATTACTTTACTCTTAGCCCCACCTAAGACCTGCCAACAACCCAAAAGTGAGAGGATACACAACATACCGAATGGATAGACTCAGCACCAGAGGGGGAGGCACTGCAATCTACATCAAACCGTACCTCCACCACAATGCCATATCCGACCCACAGACTACAAACCTGGAGACCACAGGAATACAAGTCTTCACAAATAATGCTGGAAGCCTCAAGATATTTGCTGCCTACAACTCACCAAGCAACCCTCTACTGACAGCAGACCTGGATGCAGTCCTTGGCACCACAGACCCCACCATCATAGCAGGCGACTTGAACGCCAAACACACAGCATTGTTCAGCACCACCAACAACAGAAGTGGACGCATACTACACAACTATTCAACACTTAACTCAGTTGTTGTAGCAGGACCCACTGAGCACACTCATTACAGCCCTCATGGCAGATCAGATGTACTTGACATAGCTATCCTTAGAAACATCAGTTATCAATACAAACTAGAGACGATCGATGAACTATCATCAGACCACAACCCAATCCTGATCAAACTTGGCACGCAAGACCAACTGGCCCACCAGCACACCTTCATATCATGGGATAGGCTAGCTAAAATCCTACCAGAATACATTGGTCCTGTACCCATCATCCGCAAAAAAGAAGAAATAGATGAAGCAGTAAGCAATCTAACAAACTAAATTAAAAAAGCACTAGAAGCAGTCACCAAAACCACAACCAACCACCCAACCAGTCGGCTCCCAGAAAACATCATGGACCTCATCAGAACAAAAAACAAAGCCAGGAAAGGATACCATAACACAAGAGACCCACAGGACAAGAAAACACTGAACAACTTGAACAATGAAGTCAGAAAAGCACTTCAAATCCACAGGAATCAGGATTGGGGCAATAAACTATCATCACTCAACCCAGAAGATCACATAATATGGAAATTTCTGAAGATCCTGTGCACCAAACACAACCCCCCCCCATGCAAACTGCTCATGGAACGGCGCACACTGATAAAGAAAAAGCAGAAGCAATAGCAGAAAAACCTAGAAAAACAATGCAGCCCATCATATGAAAATATAAACATCACCCACATATATAAAGTCCACTAGCAGGTCAAGCGTACCTTAAGACAGTCCAAAGACAAACCAGACAGCATCACCCCCACTACTCCAGTTGAAATAACCAATATCATAAAACATCTAAACAACAAAAAAGCTCCAGGTGCAGATGGAATTATTAACAGAATCATCAAATTACTTCCTAGAAAGGCTATTATACACCTGGTTAACATAACCAATGCAATACTGAGGATACAACACTTCCCTACTGCATGGAAAACAGCCGACATCATACCAATAAAAAAGCCAGGAAACAATCCACACCTCCTGCAAAGCTACCGTCCAATAAGCCTGCTTTCCAACCTAGGAAAGATTGCTGAAAAAAAATTATCCTTTCAAGACTACAAGAAAAATCAGACCAATTAGGAATAATTCCAAACGAACAATTTGGCTTCTGCCATATGCACAGCACAGTGCAACAAATACACCGACTAGTGGAGCATATCACTCAAGGATACAACTGGAACCTTCACACAGTTGCAGTTTTTCTGGATATTGCCAAGGCCTTTGATAAGGTATGGCATCAAGGATTACTCTACAAACTCATTCAGGCCAACATTCCAACAAACCTTACCTGTCTAATAAAATCATACCTCACTGACAGATCCATGCAGATAAAAATAAATGGCACCATCTCAACTAGGCGCCAAATCCTGGCAGGAGTACCACAGGGATCTCTATTGGCTCCTTTACTTTTCACAATCTACATGGCTGACATTCCACAGAACCTGAGGACTACCATCACAGCCCTATATGCTGACGACACAGTCATAATGACAAGATCTCTCTGCCCACACCTGGCGATCAGTTGTCTCCGGGATACCATCACAAAGCTAGAGAAATGGTTCTCCGACTGGAGGATACAAGTAAACCCCGTCAAAAGCTCAGCTATACTATTCACCAGACGCAAAGCCTTTATCCAAGATGATATTCAACTCCTCGGAAAAAAGATACCATGGCAGACAGAAACCAAATACCTTGGAGTACAGCTAGACAAAAAGCTAAATTTCAACAGCCATATCAAGCTCGTAGGCACAAAGACATCCAGAACCATAGCCCAACTCTATCCCCTGATCAATCGCAACAGCAAATTAGATAAACGCAACAAGCTGTTACTATATCAGATGGTAATACGACCAGTAATCACATATGCATCCCCAGCATTTAGTCACACATCCAAATCTAACATCCGGAAACTACAGAGGATACAAAACAAATGCCTGTGGATGATCTTGGATGCCCCATGGTTCGTCAGAAACACGCAGATCCACAGAGAAACTGGAACTCCTGACATTTATTCTCTCCTTCATGACCATGCGGAAAAGTTCTTCAGCAAGGCACACTCTCATCCCAACCCACTAATCAGACAAGCTTCCAGTTATAGTGAACATGACTATCACAAACATAAAAGACCCAAGGCAATCCTGCTTTCAGCAGAACAGAACTAACTCCATAGTTCACAAAGTGCAAGCATAAGACTCACCCCCCCCCCCCATCAAGCTTCTCGACACGGATAAAGGGGAAAATAAAAAGCATTTTATGCTTCACCCAGCAAGCCAGTAACGTTGTTGTTACTCTTAGCATGTTCTGGTCTGGCTCCCACTGACGAGACCTCAACAAAGGTCGAAACCGGTATGGGTAGTGACCATTGCCTTTAATGTTTAGCATCATACATCTCTGCAAGGGTATGTGCTTTACATTAGGGAAAATACTAAGAATAGTGATCAGATCTTTATCCACCTTTACCACGAGTTGCCTCGACTGGCACTACCTTAGGGATCAGTTGCCTTAGACTTGCAGGCACAAACTTGACTTTCTCATCTGTTTGCTTTCTTGAGAAATAGGATTAAAAACCAAGTTCATATCAAATTACTTGGTATCTTGAATACATACATATATATATAAATATTTAGAATTTAATTGAATAGTGTTTCTATATTTCATTTAGGAAAAAGTATAAAGAACTATTTTTATTTCTGTTTAATTTGACTTATATTCATGAAATTTAAGAAAATCAATGCATTCGAAGATGTGTCTGACAATTTTGAATGACAGATTGTGAAAAAAAAATTATTGCATCTGAAAATGTTCTCAGAATTTGTTGATTTTAGCTGAATCAGTAGCAAAGCCTGATAATTTTTGCAATTTTTTTTCTATTCTCTTCTTTGTATTATTATTATTATTTCTTTTTTTAAGATGAATTCTTGTTTCGACATTTGCACCTTCTAAAATTCACTTCAGTTCTTCAATAATTTTTTTTCTTCATTACCCTTAACAATATTTCCATTACATTTTTCTTCTTATTTCATTACATTTCATATTTTTATTAGAAAAGAAAGTCTTCCTTGTTTCTATTGCAAAATATAAGATCATGGTTGTATATCAACGTTTGTAAGACATTCCAGAAAATCTAAGTCCTTATGTGGGTTTCCACGTTAAGGAACAGTTTTGACCTGAGTCGCTTTGATTTTCTCTCAGCTTTATTAACATGAAGTAAACTGCCAAATCTGCTGAACAAAGAGTTGCATCTTGTGTACTCAGTGCCTTTCAGAGTTAGTTTAATTGGCATTAGTGAATTATTCAAATCTTGGGACAACTGACTGTTGAGATATTTTTTTAATTTGTACTACCTGGTATTAAGAACCTTTTCAATCAAGTTAAATAGTCTTAAATATGTTGAAATCATATTAAGCAGTGAGTTCCAACATGTTTATCCATAACTAATTCTCCCTCATGTACTAGTTCACTGTTTGTTTTATAGCAAAAGACTGTTATTTCACAGCCATGCTGTGAATTATCTTATACATGTTACGGTCAGATAGATTTGCTCCTACCTATATTAGTCTGTAGATATATACAGACTGTTATTGATAATTTTTTTTGTTCAGTGTATTCCTCTGTTCTATGTTGTTCCAATGTACATGATTCATGGCAGTAGATTAATAGGCCCACTTGTAATTCATTCCATCATTGGATATTTTTCTGTGTCAATCTGTAATTTGTTTTCACCTTAAACTTGCCACCCATATTTATGTAATTCTTGTCTCGGTTATTGGGTCAGCAGTCATTCATTCTTCTTTGATAATAATAATTTGAAAAGTGAATTTCCACATAATTTGTATGTAGAAATTCATTTAATTATCAGTTTTTTATATATTCTGAAACCAAAATTCTTTCCCCTCTACATAGCTTTGGATTCAAGAGAAAGAATACTCAAAAAGGTATGTAGTATGCCTGTCCAATATGCAAACAGAAAGCATAAGGCAGTTTTTGTATCCCACCCCATGAGCAAGTACAGTGCATGGACCCTGCCTAACATTGAATGTCTTAATGTTTAAAGCCAGTATAAGTAAGGTATTATTATATGAAAGGTATAAGTAATCTACCATCTATCTGACCTTCAAAACAACAATCCTTCAATTAACCAACTATCATGTGTCAACTGACCTCTGGTGTAACACCATGAAATTTTACTTTCACTTATCCAACCATTCAGTTATCAGAATGGTGCATTGCTTTCCTGTTAGGATTGGATAACTAGTAGAATATTGTATTTAAATTATCACTTGAAAACTCTAGCCATTCTAATTTAATATAAATCTTCTTGACAACAGCATTTTATGAAACATAACTTTGTCATTATTTTAGGTGCATTGCAGAACGTAATGCTAGTGAATATTGCCAAGGCTATGTCTTCACATCTCGTCCACTTCGTGTTGGAGAGAAACTAGTGATTCAGGTGCTGCAAACAGAAATAACATATATTGGAGCTCTTACATTTGGACTGACCACATTTAACCCAGATGCCCTATCTTCTACAGATCTTCCACAAGATGCTGATAATTTATTGGATAGACCTGAATACTGGGTAGTAATGAAGGATGTGGCTAGTTCTCCTCAAAAAGGTGACAAACTGAACTTTTGTATTACTGAATCAGGTAAGAAGCTAAGCACTTTTTCCAGCCTTGCTTCCTAAAAAGTTTTTTTTTTTTTATTATTTAAATAGTGGGTTATTTTCACTTATTGTTTTGGCATTTCATTAATGTTACATAACTGTTCTGGCAGATAGGCTTTTACATTGGTTACTTTTAGGGGTCGAAATATTCAGCAATGTTACGTTGCTATCATCAGGGATCACAAAAAAATTATGTGCATGTAAGTACTAACACTGATGAGGACAAATGAGGTTGAAGAAAGGCAACCAAAGTCATGCCTAGAGTCCTAAATGGCTTCCCCTAGTATGCTAAATTGGCTAGTCTTGGCATTTGGGCTCTAGATTGGAGAATTAATGTTTCCCAAATTTGGGGAAGTCTCGTGCACCTAAATTTGTTGAGGTTTGGAAAATTTTTCAGGGCTGAGACAGATTCGAGGAACAACCTTTCTTACTTGTATTTGCTGCAGTGTAAAAGAGTTGCCTTCTTCCAACATATCCTGTGGTGGGTGTCCAAAGCATGGTCAGCAAGTCCTGAGTGGCTGTATTGGTGGAATGGATATAGTCCTTATGTTCAGAAATTCTGATATTGGCTGTCCTGCTTGTTTGGCCATAATAGGACAGGTTGCAACTGCAAGGTAGGTCTAGGAAATGTGGCTGGTCCTTGGTAGAGCAGATAAGGGATGTCAATTTTCTGTGTGGTCTGTAAGTGATTGTATGTTTTGTATTTCCTTAGGATTTTTGTCAATTTTTCGGATGTGCCCTGGATATATGGAATGATGACAGATCTTGAGTAATCTCTGCTCTGAATATTTTTAATATTTTTTTGGATTTTATGGGGATTGTGGCCATTGGCAAAGAAAGTGTTGAGAATATGGTCAAGTTTATTAGTTAGGGCACTATTATCAGAACTGATTAATTTTGTCCTGTTATAATCCCATATTGTTGGGAGGGGAGGTGTGACTGCTGGTGAATGTATCTACCTGTATGAGTAGGTTTTCTGTAAACAGAGAATGCCAGGGATCCATCAGGCTGGCATGATGTACACATAATGTGGATGATATATATTGGAGTTATTGAATAAAATTCTATATTTTTTTGTTACATGTTTAAGCTATGATGTGTCTAGCACACATCGAATTAAAGCTGTTTGTATTCATTCAATTCTAACTGCTGATTTACAACTTAAATATAGACTGTTTATGTTCAAGTTGTAAGTATAGTTTTTGTAATGTTCCATTTACCAATATAATTGTAGCACTCTTCTGAAAAGCTTTTTTCATAGAAAAGCTTTCTCATATGCTTTTCCAAATGTACAAAACAAATAATATCTTTGTTATATTCACATTATTTCTCACCTATGTATTGTAAAGTGAAAATCTGAATCCCGGCAGCTTCTGTTTTTGGCCTGGCTTGTTCTTTCCCAAGTTTCTGCTCCACAAATTTCTTAGCCTCTTATCATGTGCCTGCATAAATCTTACTCAGTAGGAAAAAATTCCTCTAATCCTTACATTCTATTTTATTTCCCCTTTTATTCATGGGTCTTATGAAGGCTCTTCTCCAGTCATCTGACACTCAACTTTTTAACTTGGTCTTCTAAATAATGCAATGCAGCCACTGCAAAATGTTTATACTATCATGTTGGAAGTTTATTTTGAGTCCATGCAGTTAGCCTGGTGGCTTTGCGCTTCGCAACCATATGACTGGGGAAGGAGTGTCCCAGGTTTGATTCCCATCGAAGACGTGAGGAATTTGAGGATCTTCCTCAGCCATAGCCAAGTTAGCCGGTCTTGGGCGCAGGCAGTAGGGTTTTTCCCGCCAGTTTATCTGGCATTTTATATTCTGCAAGCAGGCAAACTGGCCCCGTGAACATACGCTACTACAGTCAAAAATATATCCCCCCCCCCAGCAGCAGGCCAGAAGTGGTGATACCAAGGCAGAAGCAATGGAGAGGTCATATTTATCTATACAAGTTGTCAAAGGGTGTACCACCTTATTATTAAATTACTCTGGATTTAGTGAAAGATGTTGGAAGTTTATTTTGCACTTGGTTAGACTATAATAAATTTAATTTAATTCTTTATCCAAGTGTAGACAAACAAAGTTTGCACCTGAAAATATCTTCAGGACTGGGGCAAGGTGGTACATCTGGGTCTGCCTCCCACTGACGAGACCTCAGTAAAGGTCGAAACCGGTCTGGATAGTGGCCCTTCCCTTAATGCATAGCATTATACATCTCCGCAAGGAGAGATGAGAGCTTGGTCCACCTTTGCTACGAGGTGCCAACAGATGTACCACCTTGCCTCAGTCCTGAAGATATTTTCAGGCACAAACTTTGTTTGCCTACACTTGGATAAAGAATTAAACTAAATTTATTATTTTATACTATCATATTTGAGCATTTCTAGTCAAATAGTATCTACTATGTCTGCCTTTCTACCTTTCAGGTTTTGACAACTTTGTCTACCTCAAGTATTAATGCGATGTGCTCCTAATTACATTCCTCTTGAATATTTTCCACTACTATTCCTCTCTCTTGTTTCATTTAGTAGTCTTTCAAAGTATTTTTTTTAATATGACTTCCACCTATAAAAGGTTGTAAACCTATAGTACTGTGAGTGGACTAGGAATTTCCTTTATCTATTTATTTTATTAATTTTGGTATTTTTTTAATTTTTAACCTGGTCCAGAAACCCTGCTCTAGAGACCAAACATGGCATTTTTTTTTTCAGGCCTCCAATAAGTTGAGCGATGGTCTCACACCAAGCGATGAAATTCATCTACCTCCTAAAGAAATCACAAACATCATGCCCATGGCAGGATTCAAATCTGCAGCCTGTTGATTGGAGAGCAGTTAGACTTGGTCAACCAGGCTGAAAATCTAGAATATATTCAGTTTTTATGTCTCCTTTATCTCTGATTTCTTTTATAGTACTCTTTCCTTCATTTCTAAGCTTTTTTTCAACGGCTTTCAGAACACATTGCCACTTTTTTTTTTTTTCTGTTCTTCTGTATTTTCTTACTATAGTCTCCCATGGCTTGTTTAGCTGCTTTTATGCATGACTTTGCTTTCTTATGTTTTTTTCAGTATTTCTTTTCCTTGACTAACTGCCTTTTTAACTTCCTAAGCCCACCATGGAATTTTGATTTTTTTCATGTTCTTGCAGACAACTTCACTGTGGCTGAATCAACGTTTTATTAAGTCTGCCACTGAATCTCCCAGGTATGATCCTTGTTTCGAAATTTCATTTTGTCTTGTAATATTTGTATGTTTGAGTTTCCAGTTCACTTCTGAAAGTTACACAGCTTTGATAGCTTTCTTTTTTAAAACTTGCTTATGCACTTTTCTTTTCAATATTCAATTTTATCCTGTGCAAAACTTAATAGTGATCACTTCCTATTTCAAATCCCCTGTAAATGTGTTCTGAATTAGCATGAGGATATTGCTGTTACACACACACACAAAAGTTAACGAGACTATTTCTTTTGTTTTCTTTCTACGTGAATTTTTGCCCATTAATGTTGAAATGTGGTCTTATTGATAAATAATCCATGGTCAGAATAGAAATTCATGAGGTACTTACCATTATTATTATTATTAGCTTTGCTATTTTCTCCATATTTTCTCATTACATTTCCCTGATTGGTATTCATTAGCTACTCTGCTATTTAGATCTCCAACTTTTCCTTTGTCAGCTGCCTTCTCTAATGATTGAAAAATTCCTTCACCTCTTCCTTAGCAGAACCTTCTGTGGGTCCATAGGCACAAATAAGTTACTTTGTTCCATTCCTCATTTAACATCATTTGCCCATATCACCCTACTTAATACTGCCTGCTATTCAAGATTATCTTCATGGTGTTGAATACTCTTTCCTTTATTTCCCTGGAGGAGACATTGAATTGGATAATACATAAGTAATGGTATTATCCTACAACAACCATATTCTGCACAACCTTCATTTGTTTGGCTGGGAAATATTATAAGCTTGCTATTATGGAATCACAAATTTGACCTCTCATCTTATTAGTTTGTTCCATTGTATGCGATTTTTATTTTATATCTAGAGAATATTTTTAGTGTGGATATCTCAAGTTTGATCTTCCATAATTGTCATATTTTGAATGTGGTCTGTCCATTACAAATTTTGCCTGCTTCATCATTTCACTACCTCTTTCTGTGGGGGACCTCTCATTGATGGTACTGGTTCTTTTCATTCTTTATGTTGAATTGTCTTTATGTTGCTGTGTGGGCATCCTGTAGACATCTGAAAAGGGGGATCCTGATAGTCCTGCACTATTTGGCTGTTGTCCTGCACTTGGAGTTGTTTGGTTCTAGTTTGAGATCCTGAGAGTTGAGGCAGACAATGTAAGCTCAATTTAGCAGTTTTGATTATGCTTATTTTTTGTGATATATCGAATCTTGCTGTATAGTTTGAAATCCTGAGAGTTGTGGCAGACAATGTAAGCTCAATTTAGCAGAGTTTTGATAATGCTTATTTTTTGTGATATATCGAATCTTGCTGTATATATATATATACAGGTGTCCCTCGATGTTACCGCATTAATCAAATCTAATAATCAATGGTAAAAATAAATTACAATTCGTCCATGATTGATTACTGTGTTAATAATTTGTTTTATATGGTACTCTTTTAGAAAAGATAAAAAATGAATGCAAAGTAAATGCTTAATAAATACTTGTACCTACATTATTTACTGCAATTTTTTTTATCAAAAGAAGTTATCCAGAGTCATTTGAACAGTTTTAGTTTTTTCTTATAGGCATAAATTCTACGATAACAAGCAAAATGACTCTCCAGACCTTGGCAAACAAGCAAGAAAACATAAAGAAAAAACACTGCAAATATAATACACGATGGTACAAATTAAGTAGATATTGAATCCAACATTATTTCATAGCCGTATATAGAAACTACAAGAGTTTCGTGCCGAATATATAGAAAGTAAAAGTTTCGTGCCGAATATATAGAAAGTAAAAGTTTCGGCAGATGCAAGCATAAGCAACCTTATGGGCAACGCTTAGTAATGGTGGAGTAAGCTCCAGATCACTTTCTTTAGTATTTTCCATAATGTAAAGCACATCTCCTAGAGGACATGTATGATAAATAAGCCTTTATAATTAAAAGAAACACACGTATTAACCACAGTGAAAATTATTTAATTGTAAATATTTCATCCTTAGCGTCTTAGGTCATCAGTACAGTAGTTTAAAACTATAATAGGAATAACATACAGTTAGGGCACAGGATTACAATAGAATCTCATTAAACATGCGTAACGTGTTACAGAAGTAAAAAAAAAAAAAAAAATTAACACAATTTTGTATGATAATTTCCCGTACTTTAGGAATAGTAAGAACGTCGTTTAAGTTTGTTTGGTCTGTGTAGTAGGGCTTCAGACGTTCTTTGTATAAACATTCATGTTTATACAAAGATTTCTGCGGTTTAAAAAGACGACTGTGGTCTTGATGTTCCGAGTTGCATTTCTGAACAGACCTACTTGTCTGTCCAAAGTAAGACAATTTGCATGAGCATGAAATCTCATGAACACCAGGCAACATCAAAGGTGAGAGTTTTTCCTTAGGAGAAGGTAACAAGTTGTAAATTTGGTTGATAGGTTTGTAAGTAATGGCAAAATTGTATTTCTTCATAATTTTAGAAAGACATTCAGAGATGCCTTTGACGTAAGGTATGGGAATCCTATCGCAATACAATTTTTCCACTACTTACCAACCTATCAACCAAATTTACAACTTGTTACCTTCTCCTAAGGACAAACTCTCACCTTTGATGTTGCCTGGGGTTTGAGATTCCATGCTCATGCAAATTGTCTTACTTTGGACAGACAGGTAGGTCTGTTCAGAAACGCATCTTGGAACATCAAGACCACATTCATCTTTTTAAACCGCAGAAATCTGGCCTCTCTCAACACGGAATTGAAAATCCAAACCATAGGATCCATTGGGAAAAATTTTAACTTTTACATAGATCTTTATATAAACATGAACGTTTGTACAAAGAACGTTCTGAAGCCTTACTACACAGATCAAACTTAAATTGCAACACCATTTATACTATTCCTAAAGTACAGGAAATTGTCATACAAAATTGTGTTAAATAATTTTTTTTTTTTACTTCTGTAACACGTTACGCATGTTTAATGAGATTCTAGTGTAATCCTGCACCCCTAACTGTATGTTATTCCTATTATCGTTTTAAATTACTGTACTGATGATGTTCTAAGATAATGGATGAAATATTTACAATTAAATAATTTTCACTGTGGTTAATACGTGTGTTTCTTTTAATTATGATTGCACCACAGGTTTCGTTATTTAAAAAAAAAAAAAAAAAAAAAGCCTTTGGCTTTCTATTTCAGTAATACGTAATGGTTTATTTATTTTCAGTTACAATCTAGAAATTATTGAACCAAGAATAATAATAAAAAAAAAAAAAAAACTAAACCATACTATACTGACATCGGAGGTCGCGGTATCTCTCAGATACAGTTTACTGTCAAATATCACTCGTAACATATGAATGCACAGCTACTCATGACCTCCAAGCTATACCCTGAATTGTGTAAGAATATTTATATTAAACATTTTGCATGTATCTGTCAGATCAGCTGCGAGCTCTGCAGGGTTAAAGGTGTGTTAATCAAAACTCTTGGCTCGTATATCAAAGAATTGCCACAATTAATTTCGGCGCGTTAAGCAAGGGATACCTGTACTTTTTTCATCTTGCAGAATTTAATGCTGAAGTAGTGATGTACATAACAGATTGTATTGTACAGGCAGCAACAGCTGCAATTCTGAAAACATCGTCTTGATTTCCAGTATACCCAAAACCTGTGTGGAACTAAGTGCCAAGCACCCAGACGAGATCAGGACAGAGCATGGAGTATATTTTGTGGGTACACTAATGCAGCAAATCTCACTGCTTTTAAATGTGCTTGACTCAAAGCATGTTATGTTAAATGTCAGAGTCAAAAGTAAACTTGAATCCAATTTACATCATCTATTAAACAACAAATTCAAACGTATGGGATAAAATCCAGAAAAATATAGAACACAACATTTGTCTACCTTGGATCACAATGGATGTATTGCTGCTGAACCTAAAGCCATGGCTGACATTTCTGGAGAAAAGTTTGCTTATAATCTCAGCAACAGCTTCATATCCTCCTGAATTTTTAATATTGAAAGAACAAGAGAAACAGCAGTTACTCTTTTACAAATGGGTTAGAGCCATTCTCAAAGGAGGAAATAAAAAGAGCATTGTTACTCTTTCATCCCAGTACAGTGGGATCTGATGACATCCATTATGAGATGATCAGATATCTTCTATTCCCTTCTCTGGATCTCCTTTTCTTACTATACAGCAGAATACTTAAACAGGAATACTTAATCTACGAATGCTCAATGTGGCATTCGTAGATACTGATTAACATTGGATCACTTAGTTTGTTTAGAAACTTGTATCAAAGATGCTTTCCTGAAACAAGAACATCTGGTTTCAGTGTTCTTTGACATAGAAAAAGCTTATAACACAACCTGGAGATATGGTATATTAATACCTTAAAGACCTTTTTAATCTTGGTCTTGATGGTACATCTTCCTGTTTTTATTAAAAACTTTGTCCAGCTGAATGTTCCAAGTGGGAAGCACGTTATCTTGGCCATATCATCAAGAAGAGGATGTTCCTCAAGGCTCTGTTAAGTGTGACACTCTTTGCTATCAGAGCTAATTCTGTTACTTGAACAACTTCCTTCCGATCACTTCACAATTTGCTAGCATTCCTGCAATATGAGAGTAATTGAAAGACAACTCCATTAAGCAACTGATCATGTCTCTTCATGGATTCTTAGTAATGGGTTCAGGTTTTTGGCAGAAAAAACTGTCTTTGTACACTTCTGCCAAAAATGTATCCTTCATTCAGATCCTGATTTAAGAATTAGACAAAGCATTATTCTGGTAGTACCATAGGCCAAGTTCTTGGGGCTCATCTTTGATAGAAAGCTTACATTCCTAACACACATTCGTCAACTTGGGGACAAGTGGAAAAAAAAGAATTGAACATCCTTTGCACTCTATCCTCTACAGCAGGCATGTCAAACTCGTTTACCTCCAAGGGCCAAATTAAGAATTATACATCAAGCCGGAGGCCGCAACAGAAAAAAAATCTCGAAATAAAGAGGAAACAGATTTTTTAATATTAACATTAGAGTATATAAGTACAAAATGCATATAAAATATAAAGTTTATATATTTAAATAAAATTATACATATAATTTTTTTGAAGAAACTTGACAATGTTTTTCATTAACGAAATCTTCAAACTTTGGTTGAATTTGTTGTGCTGTAATTATTTTCAATATTGCTTGCGCATGCTGGTCTGTTAATCTTGATCTTTCCCAGATTTATTATTCTTTAAAGTTGAAAATGGTTATTCATATAAATATGTGCTACCGAACATAGATAAAATACTACATCCACGAATTAAAACAGCCAGCTGAGCGATATCCCTTACATCTGTACTTTCATCAATTGCAAGGGAATTGGTCTGAAATGTTGGAATTATTGATTTTAGTTGATTTCCTTAAGTTTGACTATATCATCAATTCTGCTAGCAATGGTATTTGGAGATAAGCTTATATTTTTAAATTTCTTTAATTGATCAGGACACAACACTTCAACTGCTTTAATAATAAATTTGCGAATAAATTCCCCTTTAGTGAATTGTTTCGACTTGCTTGCAATTAAATGTGATAACAAATAAATGGTTTTTACCGTAGCTCTATTATCTTCAATTGGTTTGGTAAATACACTTTGTTGATTTTAAAGTGGCAACTTTAATTCTGACAGTTTATCTTCACGAAGTTTCATGACATATTTGTCATGGTTTTCTTTATGATTTGTATCGTAATGCCTTTTAATATTATATTCTTTGCAAACTGCAATAGAGTTTCTACATATCAGGCATGATTTTTTTTTTTTCCTTGAATACAAAAATAATGTAACTCCAATTTTTCTTGAAAACTACGATGTTCTTCTTGAATTAATCGTTTTTACTCATACTGGTTGAAGGTTTCGAGATTATTTTTATAAATTCTTTATTAATTATGAAGAAAACACTACACTTTCTTACGACTTGAAAATTGCTAATGGCTAGCCTCTGACTGCTGTAGTCAGCGGGTGTAGCCATGTACGTAGACTTGCATGTTAAAATTTGGTTAAATTCGATAGTTTGGTGTATAAAATAATCTTAAGTGGAAATGTTATTTTTTTAAAAATATGTTTATTTAATTCGATGTTGTCAAAAGTTAAATAACCATATTGGTTACAAAGTTTGGTGGGCTGCATATTACTTGACGGCGGGCCACGTGTTTGACATGCCTGCTCTACAGAATGGAGGTGCTGATCAATGTTCCTTGCTCTGCCTTGTATGATCAGTGCCTGATTATGGGTCTCAGGTTTGCACTTCTGAGAGAGGACATGCTCTGATGGTTGAACCCTATCCATCATCGGAATATATGAATAGCTACTGATGCATTTTACATGTTGCCCATTCATAGTCTTTATGTTGAAGCAAATGAACCTGCTCTATCACTTAGATGAAAAATAGCTCTTAACTATGCCCTAAAAACTCTCTTTTCCAGAGCATCCTATGTGGACTAGTATATTTGCTCAATATCACACGTCAGACTGTCGTTCACCATTTTTGGTATGCATGTTGAAGAGATTATACGAGCTATTGGCATGAATGTTTTCAACGTTACCTGCACCCATCATAACAGCATTCTCCATGGCAGGTTTGCACTCCATCTACATGCAGTTATTTAATGCACACAGTGCAGTGCACTGATTTCCTTCTCATCTATACCGATGGTTCAAGATCTGAGACCTCTGTTGTTGGCTGCTGTATTTCTTGACATCACTGTATCCCTTTGTGTGCTCATTTCTTGTAGTGTCCAGGATACCATAGTTGGCATTTGGACCCCAGGGTATTAGTCAGAAGTTGCTACTTCCTTCCTAGCCAGGGAACTACTGCACTTTGCCATCAACCCTCGAAACAGAGGCCATTCCTGACACAGAGTAGACACCTGTGCATCTGCACCTTACCTGGTGGACAGTCACTGCTGTTGGTCCATCCTGGACCAACAGTCACTACTTTTTATCTTGCAGCTGCCCTCCATATCTGTGTGTGTGTGTGGGGGGGATGATCCACTATTCGCCACCTGTGGACCCATCCATGTTTGTAGTCACCACACAACTCGTGGATACGCAGCTTAACATAACAAGAACCATCTCTTGCGCCTTAAGGTCTACTTCTCTCCCATGGTTACTTGTTCTTTCCCACATCACTTCTCCATGCTTCAGAGGAGAAGCAGCTACCATCTTAGAGATAAAGAAAATCAGAAATAACATGACTTCCTATATTTCTCCACCTCATCAGCTTACCTCCAGATCTCCTATATGACTTTTGCAAATACCATATGATGGTCCCCAGAACTGGTGAAAGACTCTGGAATCAACTACAAACAAGTACCTGATTACAGATCCAACTATCAAACCTCCAAGATTCAATCTACCTCAACACCCTAAGAAGCCAGCTTAAACAGATTTAGGACTGGACAAGACCACTGTGCCCAATTATTGCATTTGTTGGCTGCTGTATTTCCTGCCATCACTGTATCCCTTTGTGTGCTCATTTCTTGTAGTGTCCAGGATACCATAGATGGCATTTGGACCCCAGGGTATTAGTCCGAAGTTGCTACTTCCTTCCTAGCCGGGGAACTACTGCACTTTACCATCAACCCTTGAAACAGAGGCCCTCAAAGGTGACTTTCGAAGGCCCTTTCATAGGTGACTATGAAATAGTCATCCTATTGCATGTGTGGTGTTGTGCAGGTTACACATTATATCACTGATGACTATCCACACACTCCTTCTCTGGAGGCCTCAGGAACTTGCATTTACTTCCAGATAGTGCCATTTATCGGTTAACTGAACTCGTTAATTTCTTGTGTTTTATTATTATTATTACGCGACACCTCCAAGTAGTCCAAAGACTCATCGAGGGAGGACACCTGCTCTACAACTCTCTGCCTCCATCATCTATAGTAAACCACATCATCTACACCAACGCCATCTACTGCCCACCACCACCACCAGTATTGCCACAGGCAATCACAAACATCCATGCCCACGGCAGGATTTGAACCTACAGCTTTTTGGCTGAAGAGTGGATACGCTAACCACTCGGCCAACCAGGCTGGCATTTTATCCACCCACTAAATAATATAACTATAACCCACCAGATCCTACTTTGATTGCAGTAATTATACAGCAAAGTTTCATGTCAATCAGATTGTGCATGTAATAAAACATTACCATAAGTGTGTTTTATTAATTTATACTGACTCATTGAGTTCTTTACAAGCCATATTGTCTTATGTATAATCTACATCCAGTGCTCTGTGAGGTTTTACATCTGTTGTACAAAATGAAGACCCTTAATTTTGATGTTTGGTTGTGCTGGATTCCCAGCCACATGGAAATTAAAGGAAATGAATGCAGATGCAGCTGCTGGATGAGCTCATGCCTTTCCATGTACTGTTGACTGTCCCATACCAGACTTCATCAGTTTTTATGATCAAAGCTAATTACCCAGTGGAAGTCTTCATGGCTGGAAGCACTCAATCAAATTGCATGAGGTTAAGCTTGAAATTAGGCATTATCAGTCTAGTCAACATAGAAGCAGGAGAGAGAGGAAGTTGTTCTTGCTAGTCTCTGCATAGGTCATTCATCTTACACATTCATGTTTATAGAGGACTGATGACACCTATGTGTGAAAAATGTAACACTTCTGACCATTTGTCATATTCTGGTGGAGTGCCAGCACCACACGAGAGGAATGAAATTTTTATTAATCTAGCTGAGCCATATACACTCTGTCATGTATTTGCAGACTCAGACAAATTGCATGACGTTTTTGACCATGTGGTAAACATGGCCATTCTTTTCAAATTTGAAAATTTATACTTTATAATTTTCAGCAGAGAAAAATGAGTTCAGGGACTGTCAGACTGAAGGTATTTGTTTAAAACAACACCAAAATTGAATTTAGGATCCAGGCAACGCAGTAATACACAAAAATATTAGTACATAAATATATATATCAGGGGTGTATATTCAGGGTGTGCGGTGCACACCTGTGGAATAGCAATTTCACCAATATTATATTTTTGCATTTATTTCTGTTAGACTCTCATAATTATTTGCTGCCTCTGCATGGTTCCTAAAATTAAATACAATATACTAATGTTCATGAACAGGAGACATTTTGATGCATAAACATTGTATCACATTCATGTTAATAGCCTAGCTGTGTGGTCACAAATACGGACACCTTTGATTCCTTTAAACAGATGTGCAGAAGGCACAGCATGTCAAATTCTTAGCGTCACAGTGGTTTTAAATGGCCCACAAGTCGAGACAGGGTATGCACCGAGACAGCAACACCCAGAAGTCATTAGTAGCTATGAATAGTTATTATTATGTGACACCTCCAGGGAGTCCAAAGACTCATCGAGGGAGAGTGTGCCAACAGCATCGAATGATTGATCCCTTCCAACTACTAACTGCGCTCAAACTTGCTTAACTTTTTTTTTTTGCGAGCCATTAGTAGGAGAGGCTCTACCAATTAACTAACCTTTGCTGACTAATTATTGTGTAGACCAATCCAGTTGAACTTTGTCACAAGTTGCTGTTTTTGTTTTCTGAGTTTCATTTGTTGTATGTGTGTGAAATGTGAACTGATGTGTTTATGACACTGATATAGACAATTGTTTAATATATATTTATAATTTTCTATAAACAACATAACTTTTTTTGCCCGCTTTTACATTGGGGAAATAGTGTTGACGATATATACTAAATGTCCTGTTTTCTGCTAGAGCTTTTCCAGATTGTATGATTATAGTCGGAGGTTAGAATTTGTGTATAAATAAGTAAAGCAGTTATTTTAGCCTTTCTTTGGCTCAATCCGATATCTGAAGTGATTACTTTTTCAGATATCTATGCATATTATATGGCTGTATTTAAAAATCATATCAAAATATAAAATATCCATTATCCACATCTCGCTCTAGTATTTGCCAATGATAATCTAATAATCATATCAAGGAATATAGAGAGAAACAGAAAGAATATCTAACTAGGATGGAAAGATAACTGCTACCAAAAGAGATGGATAGATATAGACCAAAGTGAAAGAGAGAGGAAGACTAGTGACAAGATGGAAGGACCAGTGATGCCAGAACAAGCAAATGCCTAATCCTTGAAGAGAAGATGAAGAATCTAATCTCATCACAAAACGTAAACCCTTTGTGCTCCACACACAAACAGCACGCATGAAGCATAGCTGTTGTTCATTTGACCTTTATGCTTTCAATATTTAAGATTATATTAATTGATAAAGTATTCAAAGTTATCCTACAATTAATTGCATTTGACCAATTAAGATGGGTGCTTAAGGGTCAAAGCTGTATAACTGAGAGGAGAACTGACCTGGGCTTCTGACCTAATGTCCAATCCACACTTTCTCGTGGTGCATCCTCTTGGGTATCTACTTGGATACTGAACAAACGAGGATGGGCTGGCAATTTGGGATTTAGCCGACCAAATTGTATTCTTATTGGTTGAACCAAAATAAAAAATGATGATACAACATGACACAATTTCATGCCGGCTGGGGTGTCGCTCGGTTAAACAAGGACCCCCTTGTTTTTGTCAGGGAACCAGGGCAAACAGCAAAAAGTCAACTGCTGGAACAAATCTGAAAATACACCCCCAACTCAACATCACCAGAGTTAAAGATCAGTACTATCAACAAAAGAAGCCTGAATGGCAAAGAAATGGAGCTAGGTGAGGAATTAGATAAGTACCAGATCGACATAATAGGGGTGAGATCTTTCTGAATGGCAGTCAGTCTCAAGTAGAGTAATGTGAGCAAATATGAGAATGGGGAACTGGACAATGAGACTTATTTGTGCCTATGGTCCCACAGAAGGTTCTACTAAGGTAGAAGTGGAGGAATTTTTTGATGCTTTAGAAAAAGCAACTGACACAATGAAAAAGGAAAAGTTGGTCCTTGTTGGGGATCTGAATAGCACAGTAGGAAATGATTATGAGACATACAAAAATATTATGGGAAAATTTGAAGAAAAGAGCAAAGCTAATAATAATGGCAAATATCTGTTGGATTTCTGCTCAGGACATGGACTGGTGATTACTAACACCATGTTCCAACATAAAAACATGTACAAATTCACATGGAGAGAAGAGGCAAGGAATAAGAAAAGGCTCATTGACTATGTTATTGTTGATAGTGATGTTTTCTCCCTGGTGCAGGACACCAGAGTGTACAGAGGATTTGAAATTGGAAGTGATCACTATTTAGTCTTGAGCAGGATAAAATTGAATTTCATATTGAAAAGAATAACATGTAAGAAAGTTTTAAAGGCGAATAAAAGTTGAGCAGCTCTCAGATGTGAACTGTAGACTAAAATACACAAAGATTATTGAAGAAAAAATGAAAGAGTTTGAGAACAGGAATTAAACCTTGGGGATTCAGTGGCAGGCCTTGAAGAAAGCCATGATTGATTCAGCTAGAGAGGCATGTGGTGTCTGCAAGGATAGAAAAATGAAAACTTCATGGTGGACACAGGAAGTTAAAGAGGTAGTGAAGGAAAAGAAGAAAGCATATCAAAAGTTCCTGGCAAATAAGTCAGCTTGTGCTCTTAGAGAATACAGAGACAAATGCAAGAATGCTAAACACTGTGTTAAACTAGCTAAACAAAAGTCATGGGTGGACTTTGTGGCAAGAATATAGAAAATAAATATCAAGTTGGTGGCAAAATATTCTGGAGGTTGTTGAAGAAGCTTAGGAATGGAATAAAGAGTGCTGTAAAAGGAGTTAGAGATGGTAAAGGTGACATGAAAATGGAAGAAAAAGATATCCCTGAAATATGGAGTAATTACTTTGAAAAACTGCTAAATGAAACAAACAGTGATGACAGCACAGTGGTAAAAAACACTGACCAGGCATGCAGTCAGCAATACTTGAAGTAGAAAAAGCCATCAAAGGCTTAAAATGTGGAAAAGCAGCAGGAGTAGATGATATTTGACCAGAAATGCTGAAGTATGGTGGTATAACAGTCTTACAGTGGCTGCACTGCATAGTTCAGAAAGCCTGGACAGAGGAACGAATTCCCGATGATTGGAGTAGAGCTCTCATAGTACCAATATATGAAAAGGGAAATAAAACTGAATGTGAGAATTACAGAGGTATTTCCCTGCTAAGTTTTCCTGGCAAGATCTATGAAAGTATACTTGAGAAACGATTGAGAAGAATTGTGGAAGAAATGCTGGGTGAAGAACAAGCTGGATTCAGGCCAAATAGAGGCTGTCAGGATCAGATCTTCACTTTGCGACAAATAGTCGAGATAGCATGGGAATATAACAAAGATCTGTATTTAAGTTTTGTCAATTTGGAAAAGGCATATGACAAGGTGCCAAGAGAGAAGCTATTCAATACGCTACAGTTATATGGTGTCAATGGGGCATTATATCAAGCAATACTTAGTCTTTATTCGCATTGTAAGTCAGCAGTTAGAATTGAAGGAAGTACAGGAAGATGGTTTAATGTCAAATCTGGTGTGAGACAAGGATGTACATTATCCCCTCTGTTATTCATTATCTATATGGATCACATTATGAAGGAAAGTGGTATTAAACATGATATCAAAATTGGAGATGTTAATGTCAGCTCTTTGCTGTATGCGGATCATGTTATACTTCTAAATAAATCTACTACAAGTCTTCAAGATTTCCTGACTAAATTGAATAGCTGTTGTAATAGATATGGTATAAAGGTCAGCAATAAAAAGACAAAGACAATGAAAATAGGCAGAATCATTGAAAATATCAACTGCATTGTTAATGGAGAACCTGTGGAACAAGTAAAACATTTCAGCTACTTGGGCACGATTTTTACTGAAGATGGTAAATTAAATATGGAAATAGACAATAGAATCAACAAAGCTGGTATGGTAGGAAGTCAATTGAATAAATTCATATGGAATGAGAGAGAAATTAGTCGGAACACTAAATTAGCTGTATACAAGACAGTGTTCAAACTAGTTTTAACTTATGGATCTGAGAGCTCTGTCAGAAGTAAAACACTTGACCAAAGACTAGAGACTACAGATATGAGAGTCCTGAGAAAGATTAGAGGCGTGAACAGACGGTATCAATGGCAATATCATATTAAAAACGAGGATATTAGGAAAGACATTGTCAGCATCTAGGAATGCTTTTGCAGAGCTAATCTCAGGTGGTATGGTCACTTAAACAGAATGGGCAAGGAAAGATTAGCAAAACAAGTGTTCTCTGCCATGTTGGCAGCAAAACGACCCAGAGGAAGACCAAGATATAGGTGGATTGATACAGTGAAAAGTGCCTTAGACGATAGAAATATAAGATCTGATAATGTTGGAATCTTGACAGGTAACAGACTGATTTGGAGGAAAATTATAGATAGGAAGTTAGTAATGATGTAATTTTTTTCATGTAGTACTATCGTATTCTGTACACTCCTTGAGGGTACATGGCAGGAATTTGATGATGATGATGACCAATTAAGATGACTGTTGATGCGCTATGCATTCTTAAAACTTTCAGACATTGATAAAAATGCAACCATATGGTCCAAATCAATGTGAATAATTTTGTAGCACTGGTTACATAGGCTACACAACATCACACCCAACTGAAATGGGCACCTGAAGCCACTGATATGTATGATGATCAGCCTATTTTTTTCACCCACTACAGGGTGAAGGCTTCTCCCATTGCAGGAGGGTTGGATCTACTTCTTCCAAAGTGACTCAGTCCATCTTGGGAGAGTGTTTATTCACTTGTATGAAAATGGAAGACAATTACAAATATCCATGCCTCTGCAGGATTTGAACCCATAGCCTCTTGTTTGGAGAGCGGATATGCTAACCACTCGGCCAGTTAGGTTGGTACTGATATGTATAAAAAATAAATAAAAAAAATAAAATAATAATAAACCATAACAAAACAGTAATGTTGTCATAGTATACTAGCTTCTAGATCAGACTTATATTTTATCTTTTGAAACATGTTTATAAGTGAACAGCACCTATTAGAAGCCATTTCGTCTGCATGGAATGGCTTTAATACTAATATAATAAAACCAGTTTTGATGAAAATTCACATATTGACAGCCATTAAGTGCAGAATCGACCCTTTGAAAGCATGTTTATATTGGAAGTTCAACCACAGTATATCACATTCTTGCCTCTGATTAGTGTCTGTGATATATTGATCTGTTAATATTTAAGAGCCTGTGGAAAAATCGTGAAGCAACTGTAATTTTTTGTTAAAATCAGATAATAACTCTTCTTTACATAAAGATCAGAATATATTTGCAAATGGTAAGAGTTTCAATATCCTGAGATATCGTGCTATATTTTAAACTTGTGTTGCCATAGCATTTTTAATGTAAAATGGACAAAAAAAAAAGTTTATTAAATAGTTTGATAGCTTAGCTTTAATTTACAGTTGATTTTCTAGTGTAACCCTTGTATTGTTAGAGTGAGCACAGTCACAAAGCAAATAGTTAATGAGCATTCAAATAAATTTTAATCCATCCAAATTCAGATGAGGCTGATTCTACATGTATTTCTTAGTTAAAGAGATAGGTATAATATTATTATCAACATTTGACCTCCATGGAGTCAGAGACTCATCGTGGGAGGTACTCACTATTGCATACAATGCTCATCCAACCGCATCTTAAACTGATTCAATGTGTCCACATCCATAACACACTCAGGCAATGCATTCCACTAACCAACCATCCTCCATGCAAAGAACCTGCTTCTCAGCTCACACCCTCCTTATACAGTTTCCAGCAATGGCCTCTTGTTCTACTCCCCTCTCCCATTCTATAAAAAATCTCTTCCATGTCTACCTGATAACAACTCCTGACCAGCTTATATGTCTCAATCATATCCCCCCTCTTCCCCCTTTTCATAAGGCTCTGCAACTTGCATTCTCTCAATCTGTCCTCATACTCCACATTCCAAAGACCACTGACTACCTTTGTGAATTTTCTCTATACCCTTTCCAACATATCCTCGTCACCATGAAAACCTGGTGACCAAATCTGTGCATTCCATATGAGACCTGATCAAGGCCTTATACAGTGGAATCATAACCTCTCTATTTCTGCACGTCAGGGTTCTCCGCATCATTGCCATTATTCAATGTGATGTCTTCACAACTTGTGCAATGTGACCCCTGAATTTCAGGTCCTTGTCCACCATCACTCCTAGATCTCTCATCTCCCCTACTTCTGTTAAAGTTTCCCCACCAAGTGTATACTTTGCATCCCATTGTTGCTTGCCAAATCTCCAGCCCTTACACTTGGCAACATTGAACTGACAGTTCCACTTACCTGCCCATTCATGCAATCTATTCAAGTCCTCTTGTAAGGCAATAACTATCAGCATTGCTCTTCCCAGTTTTGCATCATCTGCAAACAGCTGGATATCACTAGTTAAACCCAACCCAATATCATTAACATACAAATTGAACAACAATGGCCACAAAACTGACCCCTGCAGCACACCATTGGTGACCTTTCTCTTTCAAGATACTGCACCCCCATATACAACTTTCTAATACCTATCCGATGGCCAGTCACTGATCCAACACAAAAGTCTGTTATCCAATCCCATCTGTTTCAATTTATTTAAGAGCTTGTCATGTGGCAGTCTATCAAAAGCTTTTGCAAAATCCAAGTACACTGCTGTATATGCATCTTACTCTGTCTAAGGTATTTGTCACCTTGTTATGGTAGGGGTTTCACTAACAAACCCATGCTGATAACCACCGAATACTGCTGTTATCAACCCATTTCTGTATCCTACTTCTCACCAATCTCTCCAGGACCTTCACCACAACTCCTGATATACAGACTGGCCTATAATTTGAAGCTACAGCCTTATCACAGGTATCCATAAGATGAGCACTAAAACAAAATTCTCAAAATATCTGTTATAGTTTAATATTTTTAAAATATAGAAACAGAAGATTGCTTTGCATTTTCACTTAATTGTCAGCGTGATTACTAAGTTTAATGTTCATTAAATGCACTTTCACCATGTTAGTTATCAAAAACTTTGAATTATTTAATAAACCATGCTTTTTTTTTTTTCATGTTTTATATATGAACATTTATTCATATGAAATAGACATTGCTTTTAATTGTTCATTAAAAAAAAAATTTTTTTATAATATGTATTGTATTTTGAAATATTGAGAATATGAAAGTGACCAAGAATTGATGTAATTTAGAGCATTTGTAACTAATCCCAGTAATTATTATTGTTGATATCACAGCAGAGCAGTTCTAAAACTGAAACTAATTTCTTTCATGCATGGAGAATTTTCAGGTACACAGTGCAATAAAGTGCTGAAGAAAGTGTGAATAATATGTTTTTAATAAAGTTATTTACCTCTAGATAAAAACATTTTGGCAGTGATATCAGTAAGTATAGGAGTGAAAATCCCATATGCGACCAACATAATCCATAGGAAATTGTGCAGTATGTGTATATTGATTAGCAATAGGAAAAACACTAGAAAACAGCCAGGAGCAAGTAGTATACAGAGAGAAAAAGAATTTGGTTATGAAATAATATGGGCTTAAACTTTCCATAAAATTCAGGAATAAAATGGAAATTTTATTAAGTACACAAACATAGTCTTAACAACTATTGATGTGCTGATATTTTCAAAGTTATTCTTACAGGATTGGCTTTGTGGAAGTAAAATAGCTGTTTATATTTTTTGTCAGTGATTGGAAGAGAAGTAACTATTTTAATATATGTACCTCTGTTATGTTGTGAAAGAATTGCTATTTCTTCATATTGTATGGAAATTGTGTTTCTGTTGATGAATATTCTCTCTGCCACTGGAAGTGGACTATTTTGTTTTTTCTGTTTCTCTTGTGTTGAAAAGGAAAGAATGACTGAAAAAAGTACAATTCCATACAAGAATTTGATATAATTTATCTGTTCTGTAGTCCACTAACAGAGAACTGAGTGTTGAAAGTTTACTTGACGTTTTGCTTCAAGTGCAGTTTGATGAATTACACTGATATTTCTTGGCTTCTCATTATGAATTTAATTTGTGTAATTTATTAAACTGAAATAAAGTATGGAGAGTGAATTTGTGTGTATATATGCTGGTGTTCAAAACAAAAGACAAACACTATTTTCGAAGATTACAACTGTAAATTCAGACAAATCAGCATCTGGCAATTTGTATATCTGATGATTTTGAGTAGAAAGCGAGCATACATTCATATTTTTGTATCGCATGCAAAATGGGTCGTGGTAGCACTCAACAGGATAAAAGGCTATGCTAAGTGAATTGTGTTTGAAGTAAGCTCTTTTCGTGAAGGAATAAAATTGCAAATTTGGATGTCTTGTACTGTCTCAAAGACATTATCTAGATGATTTCAAGTGGGGAAGAATTATTGGAAAGCTTGAAGAAATGCTGCAGAATTACTGATATTGCCAGAGATTTTGGAATCTCGCATAGCATTGTATCCAGGCTATGGACAGTTTCAAATCAGTGGAATGGATCCGAGACATTTGCTAAGCGGTCGCCTTTGCTCTACCACAGAGCATGAAGACAGATTTTTGGATATAACGGCAGAACATAATCAATGCACCATGGCAGGTCAGCTTCATATTGGCTCCATTCAAGTACGTGGATATCTTGACAAACTGTCTCAAGACATCTCTGACAAGTATGCCTGAAGGCCTGTAGTCTACCTCCTTTTACCACAGCTCATCGTAGAGCATGTTTTCAGTGTATATATAAAATTGGACAAGGTACCAATGGGCTAATGTAGTCTTTACAGATGAGTCGTTTTAGTCTTTCCTCTGATTCTAGACAACACTTGATTTGGGATAAAAGGGGTAATGCTTACTATCATGAGAATGTTCTTGAAAGGGGATAGATATGGTGATGGTGGTGCAGGGATCTAAGTGTGAGGAGGCATTATGCTTAATGGATGCACTGAGCTACAAGTTCTGGAAAAAGGGGCTATGACTGGTGAACGCTATTGCAGTGAAGTTTTTCAACATCATGTTCGATTGTTCTGCAGTGCTGTAGGGACAGAATTCCTTTTTATGGATGACAATGGCACACCACATCATACACAAGCAGTGGAGATACTTCTGGAGACCGTGGATATTAAGTCGAGTGCCAGCATGCTCCCCAGATCTCAACCCCATAGAACACATTTGAGATGCAATAGGGAGATGCATTGCTGCTCAAAATTTCCCCTCCAGGCCTTAAATCTCCTCTGAAGGAGGAGATTAAGGAGAGAGTAGGCCAGTTTGCCTCAAGAACTCCTGAATCACTCGATGCTAAGCATGGTACAATGTTGTGAGAGCTGTATCACATTTTGGGGTGGACATATTCCATACTGTACTCTAATTCCTTAGCTACATCCTTAGGAAATTTGTAACTTTTGCCAAAAGCATATTGCAATTTAATTTGTATGAAATTTATAACACATTTTTTGTGTAATATAATTTATTTGTGCTGAACAATAAATTTATCCACATTTGGCTGTAGTCATGAAAATTTTTTCATATGCAGGTAAAAATGTAGTTCATCCTTAGCTTTTGAGCACCAGTGTATGTTTACTAAATGAGTGTATATAATTACTAATAATATTTGATTAATTAAATTATTTATTTTTCTATGCTTGAAAATTTCTGACTTTTGCTAGAATAATTAAAGTTCCTTTGTATTGAGTTAAGCCTTGAGTCCAGAATCACTAATAGCATTTTCTAAGGATGAATTTTGTTAGGATTTTGGCATTTTAAAAAGATGATTAACAAAAAAGGATAATCATGTTAACATGCCACCAAATGAATTTCACTCTATCTTCCTGCCTTCTATTTACTAAGTAACATCTTAATATTGCAGACTTGCCTGGAATGTCACAGTTCATAAATAACATGTTGTAGCTGCCATTCCAGAAAGTTTCCAGTTAGATAGAGATATTGTAGCAGTGGCAGCCCATACATAAGCACTGCGACACTGCAGTACCCCCAAGGAAAAAAATTAAAAAAATAAATTTTGTTTGTGTTTATAAATAATAACAATGCTTACAACATTATATAAATGCAATACAACATGTTAAAGGTTACAGCTTATGTTTTGACATTGATTGAATAGTTAATAATTGGAATTGTTTGATTAACGCTTTAGATTACGAAACAAATGCACTGCGATCTAACGCCGATATTTGTTTGCGCTTGTCATTACACGTACATCATTAGATACACTGCCCAGATGGCAGTGTATCTTATTATTGCGCATGTTATTTCTGTGAGATATGAAACGTTTATTATTGGTGCGTGGTGAACTATTTTTTGTATATCTTATTTTATTTTGTTAAAATAACATATAATTATTTATTTATTATAGATACAAGGCTGAATTATGATGAGTGTCACCATTGAAAATATGAAAAGAATTATATTTTTTCAATTATCATTACAGGAAACAAATGCACTGCGATCTAATGGCAATATTCGTTTGCTCTTGTCATTGCATGTTATGTTTGGGCAGTGTATCTTATTATGGTGCACGTTATTTCTGTGAGATATGAAACGTTTATCATTGGTGCATGTGTGGTGAACTATTTTTTGTAAATCTTATTTTATTTTGTTAAAATAAAAAATAAATAAAATAAATCAGCTAACGCCTTTTTTTATTCCCGTATACGGGGAGTAGGCGAGACCATTTAGCCCTATCTAACTTTTGGAGACTGAGTGGGCAGTTCAATCTCCACTGGTACCAATCAGAGATAGATGGCCCAAGGCTATCACTAATTAAGCGGTACTCAGTGAAGAGATGGCTCAAATGTGCCGCCATCTCGTGGTCCCTAACCCTAACACAATATATTTAATGTCTGAAATAATGTGGGTTCTACGGTCAATTTTCTTGAGTTTACAGGACGAAAAACCCCAGTTTCCGGGAGGAAAAACCTGCTTGCCCGTGCCAGAGATCGACTAACTCGGGAACCGGTCGAAAAAAGGCTTAGAAAAATTTCCTCTAGTCGCCGACTAGACTCGAAACCAAGTCTTCCTTCGTGCGGCCAAGCGCCGTGGTTGGCAAACGCCACATCCACTGAGCTACACAGGCTCTTTGTTAAAATAACATATAATTATTTATTTATTATAGATACAAGGCTGAATTATGACGTGTCATTGTTGAAAATATGAAAAGAATTATATTTTTTCAATTATCGTTACACGAAACAAATACACTGCGATCTAACGCCGATATACGTTTGCGCTTGTCATTGCTATTGATACGAAACTTTTATTATTGGTGTTTGTTCATGGTGAGGATGAAATATTTTTAATAAAGCAATTTTTTAATATGTAAATTTATTTATTAATAAATTCGTTACTGATTAGGAAAAAAAGTTTTTTTTTATATGCACCCCCACTTAAAATTTTCACCGGCCGCCACTGTATTGTAGTAAAATGTTTTACTGAAAGTGAAATGTGTCCGTTACTGAAATTAGGTACCTTAATTTTTTCTTTTCAGTTTTAGTCTTTCTCATTTAGTACATATTACATGCATATGGACTGACAGAACAAATAACTGCTCTAAGGATTTGACTCAAATTTGGTATTTGAGATGGTTATTAAAATTTGTTGGGGTATTTCAATTTTAGTTTGACTTATTTTTATTGGGATAATGATTTGAAACCATGCAGATACTCTTTACAATTGATATTTACAATGTAATAAAATTTAAGTCCTTTTAGTTTTGAATATTAGTTAGATGATTGTTAATGCAAAATTATGTAGGGTTGCTTAAAACAATACAAAGGTATGTGTTTAAGTTGACAGTAAATACACTTGATAGTACATAAGCCAAAAAATGGCTTTGGTTGACTATTTGTAGCAAAAGTTTTGCTACATACTTATTTTGTGATTATTAAAGATTTATTTCATACTTGTTTTTTGGTGTATGTGTCTGTGAGAGAGAGATGAATATCATTCCTTATTTTTTTACATATCATATAGTAGCAGTCATGTTATTTGTGTATTTAATTAATGCTATAACATTGACAGCAATTATTTCATAACACTTATATTCTTTGCAGGAGAGGTACAGTTTACAAAGAATAACCAGCCAACTAATACTATTGTACATGTAGATCATACCCAACCACTGTGGGCCTTCTTTGATATATATGGTAATACTTTGAAGGTTAGGATATTGGGTAAGTGTTTGCAGTTATTTCTTTTTAGTCTCAAAATTCATTGAATAAAATAAATTATATAGAAAATGAAAACAGGTGGCTATATTGAATTTTACCAAGTTTCAATTAATGAGATTTTTGTGGCTTATTAAGATTTTTTTTTGTCACAATTCATAAATTATCTTCCATTCCATTTGATATATGAATTGCTAACTGCAGAAAGGAAGACATCCATTTTTGCTAACTTTACAGGAACAACCAAAAACTATATAATCGATCTGTCGCAAATTTTTCATTTTCGAACTACTTCAGTAATTTTCTTGATCCTAATATTTTATAATTCATTGCTCTTAAAATCTGTGATATTGTTCAAATTTAATCAGCAGTGAGAGATCTCAAAGTATTTTTTGAAAATGGCATATTTCCTTCTGCAGTTAGCGATTCATATATTATATTATAATTTTGGAAATTACTAAAAGTATGAAATTGAAGTTTGAAGGACTTATTTCTAAGGAAAATTTCTTATAAAGTGCAGAAGTTTTTCTAGAATTTTCAAGATGAACATTTCAAAAAATACTGATTATATCAATAGCCCTTAATCTTTTATTATGCTCATAGTAGTTTTGTTACTCAGATATTTATTTATTGTACCTCTGTTATGTTTTTCGTGCAGTTTTTTTAAAAAATTTTTTTTTAATGTTGAGCCCAACATTATCACAAAAAAAAGGGGGAGGGGAGTAATTTTAGAGTTGGTTTTGGCATTTTTTTAAAAAGTTCTTTTTTGGTAGTACTGAAATTATAGATTCCAATTCCAGGAAAACTTGACTGATTAAAGCTTCAAATCTCTTAACGTAAATTACAAAGAATGAGAGAAATTGGAAAGAAAGTTTAGCTAAATTTGATCAAATGGCAAAAACCAATGTGTTTCTCCACACCTTTCATTGGTGCTTGTCCAAATATAGGCATAAGTAGATCTTATGTTTGGAATTTAAACTGGCAATCATAGCTAAATGAGTCTCCTTAGTTTATATTCTTTCTTTCTATTAGGCTCCCCTCTATTTCTAGCCATTAGGCTTTCTAACCAAATAGCATTGTCATTATCTCAGATACAGAGGATCTTAATTAGTGCTTTTCAGCTGAAGGTGAATTAACTAAGGAGTTGGCAAGATTTTTTTCTGTTGTAAATCTGTTTTGTTATACTGCATGACAGATGAACTGACCAGGGAACAAATACAATAAACATAAGACTATATAGATAGTTTACTGCTATGATAGGATAGCTAATCCTATCATAGGATTAGCTACCCTATTTTTTTTTTTAATTAATGATACTATTTTTCGCTATGGTTTTGTTTCTAACACCTATGTCTTGAATTGCTTTTATGGAAAAAAGCAATTCAAAACATAGGTTTCTTCCCTATCATAAAGTCTCAATAAAATAAAACCCTTAGGTCTACACATAACTACATCAGTGCATTTCTGAATTCTGATTGACTCTGAAACATTGGATGGGCAAGGCCGGTAATATCATATGACAAGGCAGCAACTCAGAATATTATTATACTGGTATCTCTATGGATTCAGAAGACTCATTGCAGAGACCCTTTATTCACACTAGTCATCATTCACCACCCTTCAAGCAAAAAATCTAGTTCTGACATCCTTGGTAACCACACTCTTACGCAATTATAAGGGCGATCCCTCCTTTTCTGCCCTCTTGCTGAAAAAATTCTTCAGCGTCGATCATGTAAGCCACCTGTAATAACTTATATGCATCTATTATATCTCCTTTCTTATTCCTATCAGCTATTAGAATCAACATGTTTTTGGAAAATAAATACTTCTCAACTTTCTAAGTTTTAATATTCACTGTTATTGGTCAAATTCTGTATATTCACTAGGTGAGAAATGTGCTAATTACTGTAGGTGAGAAATATGCTAATTACTGACATCCACTGCATATCTTTGTAAGACTACCATGTAGCAATTAACTGGTTATCTCACAGTATGCTCTCTCTCTCTGAAGATAAAATTATGCATGCGTATTATATCTTTTTATTAATCATATTCCATTTCAACAAATTTGTAATCACAGCATTCTCTAATAGATGCAATACAGTAAATGCATAAAAAAACTATTTACAACATGAAACAAGACCAGCATTACATAAATTAAACCAAAACTCCTCTTCTGGCTTATTTTTTTTTTAACTCGTCAACTAAAAATCCTCATTCATCATGGATAAGTGGACAAGCACATTTTTCAAGCTCTGGTCATGACAACCTGTCAAGCCTAACAGGAAAATGGTGTCCTATTTTTGTATTTATATATCTTCATCTCTGTAGGCCAGTGGTTCTTAACCTTTTCAAAGTCACGGAACAACATTTGATTATAAGAAAAATTTGGGGAAACACTAAAAGCATTACGGTCATAAAACTAACAATAAACATATGCATGGACTTGCCATTTTATAAAAATGGAACTTATTTTAATGTGATACTTGAGCTTGTCAGCTTTTGCAGGTTTCAGCTATATCAGGTCTAATATGTGATATAGCTAACCTCATCTCTTTGTCTATATCAGTAAGTCTTTCACGATTTTTAGTGTTTATATGGGTTAATATTGGGAAACCGAGCTCACACAAATATGATGTTGAAAACTGTAACAAAATTTTCAGTGCCTTGGAGAGAGCTGGGGGTATTCGGCTTGGACAAAAATTCAAAATTCCTCAAGGGTTATTTCAAAGAATTTCATTTTTAGAGTACAATCCATTGATAAGGTAACTAAATGTTGTTCTTCTTGTAACGAAAATTCACAACTCTGTATTAACTGTGCTAGATTTATTTCATATCCAGTCATAATTGTGTGTATTTAAGGATGGAAAGCAACTTGAAATCTTTTCTTCCAATATTGTTAACTGTTCTGTTATAACGGAAATAATTCTCTCGACATTTTTATTCAGAGTAGCCAATTACACTCAGAACTGTGTCGTGACATCTTTCACATGTAACCAGTTCGTGGAACACCGGTTAAGAACCACTGCTGTAGGCACTTAATCACTCACTAATAATGCTGCCGTTGGTTAAAAAGATCCGAGTTGGAGTCTAGAATACAAAGAATCCCAAGATTTTTTTTTAGTTGTAGTCAACTGATCTCATGAAGGTATCCCTCCTCCCTCAGAAATTTGAGTTTTTCATCAGGCACATTAACCTGTTTTGTTCCTGATAACCTCAATATAAGGGTTGAAATTACCTATTGCACCTTAGTATCTGTGAGTGGACTAAAGGTTAGACAATCCAGAAGCACTACTCTAGAGATGAAACATGCAACTTTTGCCTTTTCTGGATTCCATTAAACAGGATGTGATCTCACACCAGGCTATGAAAATTGTACCATCTAAAATTTACTCTTAAAATGATGTGTCTATTAAATTAGTAAAGTGAAGTGTAAAAATTTTTGTATCCCAACCACTACAAAAAAATAAAATAAGAAAAATAAACTTTTTTGGTCCTTTATGATGAATGCTTTTTTAATGGGACTTTCATGAATGCCAGTAATTAAAAGTGAAGTCAAGTTGAATAATAAGATCCTGGAGGGTTTATGCTATTTTACAATCAGGTAAATACATCATGTTTGTAATTTTCATGCTGCAACTTTGAAGTTTCATGCTTTGTTTATTCAGACAAATTATCTTGCGAATAAGGGTAACATCATTTTAACAATAAGCTTCCTTATTTGATTTCAGTTCATTATATTTGATACTTCAGTAGATGCAATATTAGAAACAAGTGACTTTCAGCAAGTTGATTTTGAAGGGTAATAATATTTCAGATATTTGACTTTGAAATAATCATTTTTAATATTCTTTTTTTTTTTTCCCTAGCCTTTATAAATGTTATTTTCATACTATAGGTGCACCACTGATTTTCTGGTAATGGATAGTCTGGCACTTCCTAGAGTTTGGATAAAATTATGAGACACACACATGATTTCTGCTACCACCCTAATAGATTTCCGGACAGACACAGACTTTATGTACCACACACTTGCTTAACTATTTACATTTGCAGCAGTTAGTGATGATCCCTTGATTTTGAATGATTATTTTGCTTATGTTTAACCATAGCTAGAACTAGGTTCTGTTCATGGTGGTGGTGTGAAGTGTAATCAAATTTGTATCAATATACAAGATAAAAAGCATCAAAAACAATTCAACAGTGGTATTTCAAGGCAGAAACTGTGTTATATGTAAGATAGTGGTTTGTCAACAGTTTGACTTAAGGAACAAACCAGCCTTGAGAGCTCAACACTATGGACATAGGATACACTGGGGCTGGTGTATCCTATGTCCGTAGTGTTGAGTTCCATTTATATTTTAGGGCTTTGACCACCTTATCCTGTGAACGGTTTGAGGTCCAATGATTAATAAACCCTTGACACTGCAAGGTAAAAGAGGGAGATGAGATGAGAAGGAACAAATTCTGAAATTGTTTGCCAGCAGTGATTTCAAGAAGGATCAACGTTAGAAAAACTATTAAAAAGATATGGTACTAGTACCAAGCATGATGGAGTAGTGATAATGGAATGGTTTCTACAATGTTGGGATGATGTGGTAGACATCTAAACCTATAGCACATTTTGCCGTGGGTGACTAAGAATTTTTTTTTTCTGTTTTTATATATATATATATATATTTTTTATATAGTTGCTCTAGAACGTGGAACTTTTTTTTTAAGTTTTCAATAAGTGGAGCAACGGTGTCTCATCAGATGATGAAATTCATCTCCCATCTAAATTATCACCAAGTTATGTTAGAATAGTTTGGAAAGTTTTTTGTGGTTGAAGTCTGAGCATGTTACACATCTATAGGCCTACTGGAAGATTGCAAAATTCTTCTCATTCTTAACAACTGTTTGTTTGCTTGCTTGCTCACCCCAGATTGAAACTCTTTTACAGAAAGATGTTTATACAGTGTATTTACCACAAACTGTACATTCCATATCCAACTCCAAGACCAAAAAAATTTACACTCTGTGAAAGCTAAAGCTTTGCTCACTTTTCATGAGATGCTTCTTAGATGTCATAAATGCTAGCTTATCTGAAGAAACATTTATTAAAGAATTTATCATAAAAGAAGTGTTTTGGTTCATTGCTAGTACCTTGGGAGAAGTATATATACAAGCATCAATACTAAAGAAATGATGTCATAAATTGTAGCCTAGCTTTTACATTTGATAATTCTTCTGATGAAAATGTTAGCAATGGCTTTATAGGATTTAATGTATCAAAGGAAAATGAAGTTCTTCTTGAGTTGCTTGAATATGCATGGGGGCCTGTTGAAAATCTGGCTGAGTGATGAACATTGACAAACATCTGTTGTTCATCATTATGTTGATTGTGAAATTGTTTTGAATTCTTTATAAAAATAATGAAAATCATGAAAATAGATGAAAATTTACTACTGACAAGTTAATTGTGTTGATGGATGAATTAAAAGGACTAGAGTAACACATCTTTGTAATGGAACAAGAGCTAACGAATTTTTATTTTACTTATGAAAAATTACACAGGAAAAGATCAGTAAAGCACCTTAATGAACTTTGCTTTGGGATATTCTGTCCCCTCCCCCTTGTAACATCATAGATCTACAATGAATCAGTTAGCAATGTAACAAACAGTAATATGGGTAGCCCTCAACTTCTAGACCTTTGATTAATTCTACAATTCCAGTAAAATTCTAAATTTTTGCCACTTTGGGAACAATAGTATTGCAGCATTCTTTGTTAGAACAGCATTTAACAACCTTAATACCTGTTAATTAATAATCCTGTTTCATTGATATTAATTAACTTGTACTGTATCATTTATAATGTATATTTCATTTAACCACTTAATTCACATTTAATATTGTGAATTAAGTGGTTAATTCTACAATTCCAGTAAAATTCTAAATTTTTGCCACTTTGGGAACAATAGTATTGCAGCATTCTTTGTTAGAACAGCATTTAACAACCTTAATACCTGTTAATTAATAATCCTGTTTCATTGATATTAATTAACTTGTACTGTATCATTTATAATGTATATTTCATTTAACCACTTAATTCACATTTAATATTTAGGTTTCTAGTGATCCGTGATGTTTTAGAAATATGGGAGATTTATAATTAGTTGGTCAGAGGTGTATTGATGAATTATTATGTGACCTCTGTTGGGCTGGCAAGACTGGAACCAAGGGTGCTGGAAAATCAGTGGAGTACCTTTATAGTTTAATGTGAAGTTGCTCCAACCGGAGGGTTTTTTTGGTTAGAGTAACTTCAGATTAGATCATGTATGAAAGGAACATTTATCAAAACCTCTCCTTTGGAGTCCCTTAACAAATGCACATAAACAAAACAGATGGCTTGAGAGCATGCAATTTACAAACAGTGTATCCATCTTATGGATACACTGTTTGTAAATTGCATATGATTATCCCCCAATTGTTTTTTGGGAGATAATCTCAACAACCAGTCATCTGAAAATGCTAGCTGTGGTGAAAAAAAAAAAATGCTAAAATGCTGTGGTAATAGATTAATTTCGTTTATCTGATTGCAGTTGGGAAATTGATTGTGTGCAAATTTGATGGTTTGTTAACTGGAAGGAATGATGATGCTTCTTCTGGAATCTTCTGCAGAGAATATTAATGCTTTTTATATTGTCAAATTTATATAAGCACTGAAACTTTCATTTGGCTTCTTCGGTTAAAAAAAAAGTAGTAAATAATGACATAATAGCTTATTTACAAACAAAGAAGGTAGCAATTAGAAGATTCGGGAAGTGGGTTGAGGGAGAATTAATTACAGCAAACTGTAAACAGAAACATTAATGTTACTTGCTATAATTAGCTTAGCTTTGTTTCTAATGGCGAGTTCTACTCAAAAAAAAAAAATAATAATAAATACTTCCAATTTTTGTACTGTACCCAGAAAAAAATATTACATTAGGTGGCAGTGTTCAATCTGCTATGAAAATTTCGCTAACCTCATCTACTAGCTTCCAAAGAGTTAAAAGAAAAGGACTGTCAGTTATTTTAAATATGACTGACAAATTATAGTCAGTGAATTGTAGAAGTTTCCACAAGTTAAGTTTGAATTATCATTTGAAAAACAAAAAAAATGCTCAGCTTTCTGTGGCTGCAAAATCCTTCAATTAAAGCTTCTCACATCATTTAATTGTTATCACAGCAAGCAGGTAATTCCCAATTCTTTTTTTTTTTCTTCAAGTTTTTCACATCAACAAATGTGTACTGCCTTGTAAAGCACTCCACTTACATAAAAGTAACGTCACTTCTAATTGGAAAATCAAATTTCCTATAAACTAGTTATATGTTTCACTGCATTGTCTTCATGTTGAATTAAGCAAATGTTATTGATAATTTACTGTGCACAGTTTAACTATATGCATGTATATGTGCTAAGAGATTGATACTTATTGATCTCTTAGCCAAGTATTCCTAAAATATTTGGTAATTTGTGCTAACTCACATGTAACATTGTGGGCAACTGTAAATAATGCAACCATTTTTATGTCTAGGCGAAGTTATATTGATATGTATTTCTTTTCTGAAATATCTTAACCTGCATAATCCCATCAAAATAATCTCTTTGCTTTATTGCATCCTGATTGGGGGGAAACTGATACAACTCAAAACTTGCATATTTTTAGTTATGTTACCTAAAATCATGTGATATGGATGCACTTTAATCAGGAAAATCCAAGCAGGTTATTTTACAATAATCATTATGGGAAAATTAGGTATCATTTTCCCTTCTGTAGCTGAAATATTCTGTATTTCTCTGGATTGTTGGTACTCAAAAGAATCCATATGCTGTGTCATACTGTGTGCAAGAGAGAAAAAAAAAACTTAGTTGTGGCACTTTTTAAAATGAGTAAAGTTAGTAAGGATCTTCTATGAAAAATGGAAAGTCTGTCCCATTAGTCAAAAAAGAATCATAATGCTTGCTTGCAAAAACTTTTGCATCTATCATAAATTCTTAAACTGTATTTCATATTTGAGTTGACGCCATTATTGGTGTAAACTTGGTTTTCTTCAAAATGCAAATTTTGACTTATTTTCTTTTTCAAGTGGTTGTAATACATAGATATATCTTTGCATCATTGTTAGGCATTTTAGTAAGGAATGTTCTGACTATTTCACTTTTCACGCACACGCATGTTGAATTGTTTAAGTAAATTGTCTTTATTCTTTAGAAAAATTAAGAGCTTTGTTGGCAAATAATCTGATGTCCCACAGATCTTCAGAAGTGAGAATGCCAGTTCAGAATGGTGGAGAGTGTGTGCTGATTAGTCTTAGAAAGTTCAGATCTGATTGCTGCAGTGCATTCTTTGAGAAGGAGACAGTTTCTGTGTGTTGGTAGATTTTGTGCACTTCGGTAGCAGAACAGGCATTTATCCCATACCATCTGTTTGCATACTTTGACTCAATCAGAAAATTTATCAATGGCATTTTATTTTTATTTAGCCCCTTAGAATATCTCCTAAGTGGATATCATAGCCACTGTAGAAAAAAGATTGGGAAGAAGAGATTCAGCTGACTTAAACTTTAGAAGAATCACTGTTTTGAAGGTCCAATAAATGCTAGCTTAATGGTGTAGTCAACTTTGGTTATGTCAAATTACTTGAGATACTTTTCAAAAACCCATTAAGTGTAGTCTGTTATATCCCAGCATAGTGAAATTATTTTGAAATAATACTGACATTAAAATTGATGTTTTTTAATTACATATTATTTAATGCAATACTACAGAATTAGTTTATTATTACAGTTTATGCCCTAGATGAGTCCTTTGGACTCCCTGGAGGTGTCATGTAATAATTATTTTTCTCTCTCTTCTATTGAATTCCACCTATGAAAAGTAGTAAACCTTACATCAATGGACTAAGGGTTAGATTGTAATCTGATCTGGTGATCATGCTCTAATGAAACATTACTTCTCGACTACTTCTCAAGCCACTTAAGGTCTCAAGTAAGCAGTGTAGTGGTCTTACACTAGGTGAGGAAAATAGTGTACTACTTGAAGACTTTTGCACATATCCATGTCATGATAAGATATGAACTTACACTCTGTTGGTTGGAGAGCAGAGATGTAATCCACTTGAACATCTAGACCAGTTATGATGAATAACTGTATATGTGAAATAAGTAAAAATAAAGTATTTATTAAAGGACTTAATACATAAAATGCTCATCATGAAATAGCTTCAGAGTGAACATACAGTTTGACTGTTCTGCGAAGAAAGAATGGAAATTAAAACAATTGTTTTTTTTTTTCTCACTCTGAAGCCAGCAGTATAATACTCCTAGATAATTAAGGAACAATTTAAACATTGCTAATAAGCAAGGAGGTGAAGGGGCTCAGAACATGAAAGTATGTATTAAAAAAAACAGTAAATTATTAGTGGCAGTTTACCAATTGCCAATATTTTGAAATAATTGATATTTGAAACCTTTAGATAGAAAATTATTAAATTTAGTGATTTAATAAAACTAAATCAGAAATCTGTGTTTTTACTATTAATAACTACCTCAGAAAGTGGAGACCAAAGATTAAGCTAAACAGTCAACTAATTACATTTAATGAAAACCCCAAATACCTTGGAGTTACTCTGGATCCATCGCTAAGCTTCAATAAACATATCAATAATGTTGCAGTCAGATCAAAAAGAAGGCTAAATATCATGAAAAGTATCTGAGGTAAAGAGTGGGGATCCAATGCTAAAACTTTAAAAGTCACATATACCTCCATTATCCGTCCCATAATGGAATATGCTTCACCTATCTGGATGCAAACATCACAAACCAGTTTAGACAAGCTTATAAAAATTCAGAAAAATGCAGCTAAAATCATATGTGGACTAAGGAATACAACTCCTGGAAAAATAGCTGAATTGGAATCCAACTTGTTCCTTTAAAAATTAGGTGGCAAGAAAATCTTACCAAATTTGTAGAAAAAAGAGCCAACCTTGCACATCATAGAACAAGTGAACTTTTTAAAAACTGGAAACCAACAAACAGAATAAAGAAAAAATCAACAATGAAATTATAGAAAATAAAATTCTCTTGGATTGTCCAAATAAAATAGTCGACTACCCAGCATTTCCTCCAAACCAAGACAGGAATAATATAGTTATCAACTCTGAAATAGGGAAACATGAGAAAAAAAGCCTAGAAAACCCTGAAATCTTGAGATCATTAGCCCTTTCAAAAATAATGGAATATGGACCTGACTCAATAAAGATCTGCACAGATGGCTCCAAAAATCCAAATGCCAATTCTGGGAGTGGCATACTCATCTATGGCTCTCATAATATAGAACTAAAAACAACTAACAGTATTGGATGCAACTCATACCATGCAGAATTAATAGCCATTAACACAGCACTGCAATATTTGGACAAACAAAACCCGAAGGAATTTATATTTTTCACAGATTCTTTAGCAGCCCTTCAAGCTATTAAGAACTGCTACACTAGCCATCAAGAAATACTTAGAGACATAGCAAAAAACATAAACAAACTACATAAGGATTCCGAAATAATCTTCCAATGGATCCCATCCCATGTGGGATTAAAGGGAAACGAAACTGCAGATAAAGTACCAAAAATGGTCACAACATCAAGTGATACTACAGATTTCGATCTTTTTAAAACCACCCAAAAAGAAAACATAAAAAGAACAATTCTTCAGGACATGACTCACCACTGGTACTTAGCAGAAAATCCAGGAGCTACCATCAACTCCAAGTTTAATTGCATTGCCACTACCATGATCTCTCGCCTCAAGACCGGCCACACAAGACCAATCAAGTTTAGCAATGGCATAAAAGTCTTCCCCGCCTGCAAAATCTATAACATCGAGGAAGCATCACCAATGCATTTGCTAAACTGTGTGAATATTTCCAAATGTGAACTCTATAACAACCCAGAAAAGGTGCTGTATAAAATACGTGAACTTGACCTCTATGATCTGGGATAATAAAAAATTTTAAAAAATTTAGTGATGAGGCATATTTTCTACCATGCCTGTTATAGAGAAATATATGGAAAAAAGAAAAGTTGATCTACCATTCAACATTTCTAACTTTTTTACTTAAGAAAATGATTGTAAATTTTTCATTTGCATAATGTTATGTCGGTTATGTACATCTGTATGAGTGCTTAAAAATGTTAACATATGCATCTACAAGGGAAAAAAAACTAATTTGTGGGAGAAAAAACTTTCCTGACTATATGCGATTGGCTACCACATCTTTATATGGACTTTCCCAATTAAAGGTGAGGTACCAATCTAAGTGTTACCTAATTGAAGAGCATGTAGTCTGTTGTGTTTCTCTTCAAGTTGAACTACATAGATGCTGAAAATGTTTTAATATTGATATTATACATAAAAGATAGATGAAACCTATAGACATCAGTGCTATGTGTTGGGTGCAGGTATGGATTGAGAAAGAAGAAATCTACCGACACTTTTCTTGAAGAATCGGAGGTTGTAGTCAGTGAAGGACACTTCATAAGGAAAGCTGTTTCTGGAGGGTGCTTAAGGGTCAAAGCTGTATAACTGAGAGGAGACCTCCAAGTAGCCTTCAAAGGAATCCAGAGAACTGACTAGGGCTTCTGACCTAATGTCCAATCCTCACCTTCTCATGGTGCACCCTGTTTAGGTATCTACCTGGATACTGAATGTACAAGAATGAGCTGGCAATTTGGGATTTAGCTAACCAAATTGTATTCTTATTGGATTAAACCATAATGTAAAATGATGGTATAACATGACAAAATTTCATGCCAGCCGGGGCATCACCTGATTCAACAAGGCCCTCCCCTGTGGTTTTCACCAGGGAACCAGGGCAAACAGCGAAAAGTCAGCAACGGGAACAAATCCTGAAACACATCCCACCTTAATATCACCAGAGGATTGGTACTATCGACATAAGAAGCCTGAAAGGCAAAGAAATGGAGCTGGCTGAGGAATTGGATAAGTACCAGATCGACATAATAGGGATGACTGAAACAAAAAAGTAAAAACTGATATCTTTCTAAGCGATAAATACAAATTGTTATATTCATCTTGTTGAATACTACAGCAGATGTAGTATTCAACACTAAATACAAGGATAATCTTCTTGAATGTCAGGTAATATCAAGTGGAGTGATGTGGACAAATATCAGAATGGAGAACTGAACAATGAGACTTATTTGCACCTATGGTCCCACAGAAGGTTCTACTAAGATAGAAGTGGAGAAATTCTTTGAGGCTTTAGAGAAAGTAAATGACACAATGAAAAAGGAAAAGTTAGTCCTTGTTGGAGATCTAAATAGAAAAGGAAATGATTGTCAGACATACAAAAATATTTGGGGAAAATTTGGAGAAAAGAGCAAAACTAATAATAATAATAATGGCAAATACCTGTTGGATTTTTGCTCAGGACATGGATTGGTTATTATTAACACAATGTTCCAAAATAAAATTTGTGCACAAATTCACATGGAGAAAAGATGCAAGGAATAAGTCTCATTGACTATGTTATTGTTTATAGTTTTCTCACTGGTGTAGGATACTAGTGTGTACATAGGATTTGAAATTGGAAGTGATCACCATTGAGTCTTGAGCAGGATAAAATTGAATTTCATATTGAAAACATATAAGAAAGTTGTAAAGCAAATAAAAGTTGAACAGCTCTCAGATGTGAACTTTAGACTAAAAACAAACATTATTCAAGAAAAAATGAAAGAGTTTGAGAACAGGAATCAAACCTTAGAGATTCATTGGCAAGCCTTGAAGAAAACCCTGATTGATTCAGCCAGAGAGGCATGTGGTGAGGTTGTCTGCAAGGATAGAAAAATCAGAACTCCATGGTGGATACAGGAAGTTAAAGAGGCAGTGAAGGAAAAGAAGAAAGCATATCAAAAGTTCCTAGCAAATAAGTCAGCTTGTGCTCTTAGAGAATACAGAGACAAATGTAAGAAAGCTAAACAAAAGTCATGGGAGGACTTTGGCAAAAACATAGAAAATAAATATCAAGAAGGTGGCAAAATATTCTGGAGGCTATTGAAAAAGTTCAGAAATGGAGGAAAGAGTGCTGTAAAAGGAATTAGAGATGAGATGATATGAAAACTGGTGAAAGAGATATCCTTGATGTATGGAGTAATTATTTCGAAAAATTGCTAAACGAAACAATCAATAACAGCACAGTGGTAAAAAAACACTCAGCAGGTATGCAAACAGGAGTACGTATCCATACTTGAAGTAGAAAAGCCATCAAAAGCCTGAAATGTGGAAAGGCAATGGAAGTAGATGATATTTGACCAGAAATGCTCAAGTATGGAGGTAGTGGTTGGCCTGCATAGTTCAGAAGGCCTGTATAGAGGGACGAATCCCAGATGATTGGAGTAGCTCTCATAGTACCCATATATAAAAAGAGAAATAAAATTGAATGTGAGAATTACAGAGGTATTTCTCTACTGAGTTCCTGGTAAGATTTATGCAAGTATACTTGAGAAACAGTTGCAAAGGATTGTGGAAGAGAAGCTTGGTGAAGAACAAGCTGGATTCAGGCCAAATAAAGGCTGTCAGGATCAGATCTTCACTTTACGACAAATAGTTGAGAAATCATGGAAATATAACAGAGATCTGTATTTAAGTTTTGTCGATTTGGAAAAGGCATATGACAAGGTGCCAAGAGAGAAGCTATTCAACATGCTACAGTTATATGGTGTCAATGGGGCATTATATCAAGCAATATTTAGTCTTTATTTGTGCTGTAAGTCAGCAGTTAGAATTTAAGGAAGTACAGGAAGATCGTTTGATGTTAAATCTGGTGTCAGACAAGGAAGTACATTATTCCCCCCCTCTGTTATTCATTATCTATATAGATCACATTATGAAGGAAAGTGGTATTAAACATGATATCAAAATTGGATATGTTAATCTCAGCTCTGTACTTTATGCAGATGATGTTATACTTTTAAATAAATCCAGTAGAAGTCTGCAAGATTCCCTGACTAAATTGAGTAAATGTTGTATAGAATTGGTATGGTCAGCAATAACAAAACAAAGAATGAAAATAGGTAGAAGCATTAAAAATATCAACTGCGTTGTGAATGGAGAACTTATAGAACAAGTAAAACATTTCAGCTACTTAGGCACGATTTTTAGTGAAGTTGGTAAATTAAATATAGAAATAGACAACAGAATCAACAAAGTTGGTATGGTAGGAAGTCAACTGAATAAAATTATATGGAATAAAAGAGAAATTAGTCAAAACACTAAATTAGCTGTATACAAGACGGTATTCAAACCAGTTTTAACTTATGCAGAGCTGTGTTAGAAATTTAAAAAACTTGATCAAAGACCACAGATATGAGTCCTGAGAAAGATTAGGGGCATGAACAGATGGCATCAGTGGCAATATCATATTAAAAAATGAGGATATTAGGAAAGAAGTTGACATTGTTAGCATCCAGGAATGTGTTAGCAGAGCTCATTTCAGATGGTATGGTCACTTAAACAATGGGAGAGGAAAGATTAGCAAAACAAGTGTTCTCTGTCAGGTTGGCAGGAAAAAGACCCAGATGAAGATCATGATGTATGTTGATTGATACAGTAAATTGTGCCTTAGAAGACAGAAATATAAGATCTGAAAATGTTGGAGTCTTGACAGGTAACAGATTGATTTAGAGGAAAATTGTGCCTTAGAAGACAGAAATATAAGATCTGAAAATGTTGGAGTCTTGACAGGTAACAGATTGATCTGGAGGAAAATTGTAGATAGGAACTGAGTAATGATGTAAGTTTTTCATGTAGTACTATTCATATCCTGTAGATCGCTTAAAGATACATGTCAGGAATTTGATGGTGGTTGTGGTTCAATATAGGTCAATTTCAAGGAAAATTATGAAGCTCTTTGTAAAGTCTCTAATTTGGAAGAGCTGAATGAAGAACTTTCTTTACCTGAAGGATCCTGTTTGTGGCTAGCAGAAACTCACATGCTGCAAGATCTAGCTTCTTGGACTAATGAAAACAGATATAATCTGTGTGTTCAGATTGTCAGAATTTTGTATTTTGGCCACATAACTGGTGTGACGAAAACAGTAAACATTGTAGAAACAAAGAATCTTATAAACTCCAAGGTGTTCTAAGAGAGGAATTTATCTTCAATGAGAGGAAGTATAAAAGCATATTGTTCACTAGCTCATCCAGAAATCAAATTTTTTAGAATCCTAAAGGTATGTTCCAAGATGCCTTTGATGTAAGGAGAGGATGTTCTCTTAATAACTAAAGTGCTGAGCAGTTCTATGATCTACTGTAATTCTCATGTTAGGGAATCCTCAGTTAAGTAGATGAGATGCACTCTTTGGGAAGTGGTCTAGTAACTCAGCTTTGATGTAGGTGATGCATGGAATCATGAAAAAAAAAAAAAAAAAAACGTTTTCTAGTGAACGTAAGTTTCTTTTAAAACTAAAAAGCTCTTAACTTTTCAGTTTACAGTGTATCAAGGAATAGGACTGTTATTTCTTTTTTAATGCATTTTTTCTTATTCTAGGAAAAAGACTAATAATTTTAGCTAAATATTTTTTTTTCTCAATAGAACATAACTAAATAGAAAACACACCATTAACATGGTGAAAAAGGGAGAGACCTTTTATTAGTGATTTTTTTTGGTTTTGCTGGCCTGACAGCTGTTTTGAACTGTTGGTATCTCATCAAAGACCTGGCAGAAACCTTAAGAGCGCAAAACCTCTCTGCTTAATATCTTGACATTCCTACGTCAGGGATTTGTATTTTTTTTAGTGAACTTGCAGTCAATGCGTAATTGTAATTACTGGAAAAGAGAACCAAAAAAGATTTCATTTTGGTGAAATAATAAATTAATGGTAATAGGGAATATTATAAATCTATCCTTATGAAGTTTTTTTTTTTTTTTTGTGGCTATTTGGCCTGATAATAAGTCCAGTAGAAGTCTTCAGGACTCCTTAACAATAACTGCTGCAATAAGTTAGTTATGAAAACGAGGAGGTGGGAGCAGTAACCTGGAAAATAGCATTTTGAATAAAGAATCAATGGAAGAAATATACAATTTTTAATGAAGAGGACAAATTTTGAAATAATAAACAAATCTGGTATGGTGGGGAGCCAACTGAATAAATTTATATGGAATAAGAGTGTGTTGATAATTTGCATCTGTCCATACCTAATCTTAATACTGTGGCCTCCTCTCTTTTGAGAGGGTTGCAGCTAATTACTAGGGAGATTATGAAGCAAGGTGGTTTCCCATTGCTTCCTTACCATGAGTATTTTATGACTGTAATATGTGTGTGTTCATGGATCCGGTTTGCCTGTTTTCAGGGATGAAAACCCGACTTACAGGAGGAAAAAATCCCTCTATCTCCGTATGAGACCGGTTATCTCACCTTTAGTTCAAAGAGACCAGATAAAGATTCCTCGCGTCGTGGATGGGAATCGAACCCAGGTCTTTCCGACCAAAGGGCTTTGTCTGTACCTACTAAGCTACAGAGGTTCCCACACCAAATAACAGTATCAATTTAATATTTGATTCACCATTAGCATATTGAATCATTGTGAGTTCAGTTGATTGATAGCTTTTAACACAGATGTAAATTTTTATTTCTAAGGCATTTTTCTTTCTAAGGTTTCCACAAATTTTTATAAAATTTGTGGAAAGTTTTTCATTGCTCAAAACAGGCAACCAGACCTGTGAACACACATATTATAGTCATAAAATACTCATGGTAAGGAAAGCAGCAGAAAACCACCTTGCTTCATAATCCCCCTAGTAATTAGCTGCAACCCTCTCAAAAGAGAGGAGGCCACAGGATTAGGTATGGACAGATGCAAATTATCACACTCTTCCCATGTCAACAGTATTTATAAAACTTTAAAAAATAAAAAGTCCATTGTGTAGAAAATTAGTAGTCACTGCATCTCACTGACTAGTATATGTGCAACCTCACTATTTGTACACTTAATAAAATTGTTATAAAAAAAAAATCCTGATTATGCAGCGATTGGCTTTGTTCAAGAAATTTTTTTTTTGCTATTACTTGAAATAAGATAAATCTTTTAATTTCCAATGCCATTTATGAATCCAAGTATTACATGAAGATTCTACCAAAAAAAAGATTGCCACTGACATTCCATAATTTATAAAAATGAGCCTGCTCAGTGTGGAAGGGGATGTAATATATGGTCAAGCAACTTCCAAACAATGCATGTAGTATTTTGCAACATCAATGCATTAAATAAAGATTTAATTATTTGAAGGTTAGATAATTGCAATCGCTGCAGTATAATTAAGTCTCCTCATTTTGAGGTGTACGACTTGAAACCACATATTTTTTTTGTTCTTTTGAGGAAACAAGGTGATGATCTATTCTTCTGCCAGAAGTAGGGGTCTCATTTATGAGAGATTAAGTCTAGATAGGTTAAAAGTTGGCTGTAAGATGAAACTGTTTAAAAAAATCTCTTTTTTTTTTAACTCAGCAAAAAAGAAAAAATGGCAAAGGCTTAAAAGTCTTTTCTTAGTATCCCTTCATCTCTCAGCATTTCTCATGATTTTGCCTTCTGATATTAGTGAGCATTAAAAATTCGGGACACGGTCAACCGGACGACGGAATAAAAGATCAAATAGGCAATTCTATTCTGTTGATATATTACCAGGTAAAAATGAGCTAAAAGAACGGTATAAACATTAAATTTGAAAAATCTCGCTTATAATTAAGTTTATGTAAGTTTATTTTTGTGTAGTTAGGTTACTACAAATTATGTTTGTAAATTACAAAATAACATTACTAAATGAATTAAAAAACTGTATTTTTTCTTTATTTTAATATTGTGCAATTATACCTTTTCATTTTTAAATCATTTTCGGTCCACTCTTTTTAACCATCTCTTTCTTAAATGATCCTACAAATTCTGATATATGATATAAACGAAAATATATAATATAAATATTTATTAACTAGCTGACTCATTTTTTGCATGGAAAATTTCAACATTATTATTGGCTACAACTATTCGACATTCTCACGGTATCTATCATACCTTGCCTTGAACTCGCTCACTGTCATAGCACCACAACAGACTCTGCCAGCTTATTCCACTCGTTTACCACTCTAAAAGTAAAGAACCCAGCTCTAACACCCTTGCTAACCACACTCTTGCCCAGCTTCCATAGGTATCCCCATGTTCTCCCACCACCAGTCCTGATCTCAAAAATATCCTCTGAATTAATCCTGTAGAATCCTTTTAGCAATTTGAATGTCTCAATCATATCTCCCCTTTTCCGCCTATCAACTAGTTTCTGCAACCCACAAATCTTCAACCTGTTCTCATATGGTTTATTCCATAGACCTGCTATCATCTTAGTCACTCGCCTCTGGATCCTCTCCACGTCCTTCCCATCAAGAAGGAACCGAGGTGACCAAATCTGGGCACAGTAGTCGAGATGAGGTCTCATCAGGGCTCGGTACAGAGGTACAATAACTTGCTTGTCTCTGCTCGTCAAGGTATTTTTCAACAACCAAGTGAGTTGATGAGCTGATTTAGCTACTTTTGCAATGTAAACTTCATCTCCCTATCCACCAACACTCCCAAGTCCCTGGCCTCATCAATCTCTTGGAGTACAGTTACACCAATGTGTTGTATACTGCTGTCAATCTTTTCACCCCAAAATTTTCACCTTACATTTTGTCACATTAAATTGACATCCATTCTCCTTAGCCCAGATCTCCAATCAATCTAAGTCATCCTGCAAGACTTTGACATCTTCTGCATTCACTATCGCCCTACCCAACTTTGCATCATCAGCGAACAAATGAACTGTTCCACTTAGATCCTTCCCTATATCGTTAATGAACAGATTAAACAGCAGTGGTCCAAGAACAGAACCCTGCGGCACACCACTAGTCACAGGCCGTCTTTTGGACTCTACTCCTGAATAAACTACTCTTTGATATCTCTCCCTCAACCACCCACCTATCCATCTCACCAACCCTATATCCATTCCCATATGTTGTAGTTTACGGATTAGAATTCCATGTGGTATCCTGTCAAACACTTTTGCCAGGTCCAGCAATCATTTTCATCAATCCATTCCTGTATTTTTCCCTTGACTACTTTCTCCAAGACCTTGACGATGACTCCTGATATGCTGATCGGTCGGTAATTTGCCACCATAGTCTTGGCTCCTCCTTTATGCAGTGAAACTATTTTCCCCTCCTTCCATGCCCTCGGGACCAAACCAGACCCGAGACTAAGATTAAACAACATGGTCAAGGGCACTGATAATTCCTTAGCCGCTTCACGCAAGACCCGTGCTGGTATACCATCCAATCCCATAGATGTATTCACATTAAGGTTCTCTAATAGACTATTCACCTCCACTTCATTCATCACAATTCCCATATAAACTAATGGTTCCTTCATTTTTTCAATGTCACCACCTGGATGATATACTTTTGCAAAGTGCGCACTCAGTAACTCCACTATATCGACTAGTTCCGTGACCTTACTATCGTCATTCCTTAAAATCATTTTGCCATGTACAGTTTTTTTCTTGCTTGCAGCATATTGAAAGAACTGTTTGGGATTCTCTTTTGCTTGCATAGCAAGTTTCCTTTCATAATCCACTTTTGCTGTTTTTACCACACTCGTTACCCTTCTGGCCTGCACTTTATACCGTTCAAGTGCCTGCAGGTCACCCTTTTCTTTAAATTCCCTCTACAGTTGTTTCTTTTTTTTGCAGCTCAAGCTTAATGGTGTTATTCATCCATTTAACCCCTACTTGTTTAATATTCGAACCCTAGGTATACAATCAGCCATAACCTCCTGTAAATGCTCCTTGACCACTTTCCATGCTCTATCGACGTCCAGCCCTTGCAGTTGTACATGCCATGGTACTGATCCAGGCAATCTCCTAAGCTTGTCAAACTTGCCAGCACGGTAATTCCACATATACCCTGTCTTAATCAAAAATTCCACACCTTTAGCCACCTCCCAGGTCAAGACCTTATGATCACTCTCACTAATAGGTGGCAACATGGTCATATTCTTTACAGTCAAATTGTGAGATGTTATTACCAGGTCAAGCACTCTCACACCTCTAGTATTTTCAATTACATGCTGTCTCAGATAGTTATCCCTTAATAATTGAATAAAATCCATTTCCTTCCTCACATGTGTCCTCTCCTCCTTCCAATCAATGTTACCATAGTTGAAATCCCCCATAATAATTACCCTCCTTCCACTCATTTCATCAATTTGTTTATGCATATTATCTCCACCATCTATTCCATCACCTGGTCTATAGCAGCACCCAACTGTATATTTTATTCTTCCAGGCTCAATTTCACACCAAATAGCCTCAAATGAGCTCCTCTCAATATCCTGCAATACAACTTCAATTCTCCTTGGCTGCAGTTCATCAGCTATCATCAATAACACCCCTCCTCCCATTTTATTCTCTCTGTCCCTCCTAAACACACTATAATCTACACATTCTATCCCACTAACTATATCATCTTCCATCAGCCATGGTTCACTAATGCCAATAACCTGTGGCCAGGAAGAGCCAATCAAGGCCAAAAATTCTTCTTTCTTGTTCCTAATACTCCTGGCATTAGTATACATGATCCCTTTGTCCCACCCCTATCTTGATGCGTTATACAATTCATAATTCTACGCAATAAAAATAAACTTAATTATACAAGGTTTTTCAAATTTTATGTTTATACTGTTCTTTTAACTCATTTCTCAAAAAAATATTTAAATTTACCTGGTAATATATCAACAGAATAGAATTGCATATTTATTCTTTTATTCCGTCGCCCAGTTGTGTACCCAAAAATTCTAGGTGGTTGTTGTTATTATTTGACGGACGCCTTCATGGAATCTGAAGACTCATTGCAGGAGACCTAAACTATCCACACAATCTATCATACCTCTATTTGAACCCATTAACAGACATAGTATTAACAACTAACTCTGACAACCCATTCTATTCATTCACAACTCTGCAAGTGAAAAATCTAGTCCTCACATTCCTACTAACCACACTTTTACTCAACTTCTAGGGATGACCTCTTGTTCTGCTCCTTCAAGCCAACTACTGAACATTTTCCCTGCATCCTATAAAAAAAACCTTTAAGCAACTTATGTTTCTATCGTATCCACTCATTTTTGCCTATCAACGAACTTCTTCAGTCCACACACCCTCGATCTATCCTCATAGGGAACAATTATAAGGAGCTTATTACGGAGGAAGGTCAAAAAAAAAAAAAAAGTGGTTACTCTTTAATGTACTGAAACAATTCATTGAAAACAATGTATGAAACAAAATATCACTTCATTAAAAATAAATAAAAATGACAGGTGCTATGTAATTTTCAACAGTATGAAATACAGTAGGTGTTCATATGTTTAGTAATTTATTTCACTGTGGTCACTTTCATTATATATTATATTATATCAGTGACATCGCGAGCTCATTTCGGTTTTTAAATTTTTTCTTTGTAAGTCAGTATATGAATTGCTAAGAGGAGATGTTTCCTGCTAGCGATTGATATACTGACTTACCAACTTTTTTTTTGTAAAGTGTATATTTCTTAAGAAGCCTAACTGTAAACATCTTGTGTTTTTTGTTTAATATCTTAAAGTATTTTTCAAACAATCATTTACTACAAAATGTTAAGCACTGGAATTTTTTACATTGGCTATAGGCTCCATGACTGAATCAGCTAATCTACAGAATATTACAAATCAAGAATCAGGAAGGACAAGTCCTGTAAATGGATCTTCAGCTCCAGAGCTAAAAGTTAACTTGCCTCCAGATAAAGCTGATGTACTTCGAGCTATAACTGATGGTAAGATTTATGTATATGTATAATATAAATACATATATTATATACATATGTGCAGATGAAGAGGAATTGATCGTTTGTCTTAAACTTGCATTATTGATATATTGACAATCTGGGTACTCTTCCCCCCACCCATTTCTTGAAAAATTTTTAGTTTGACAGTTCAGTTCTTTGAACTTTCCAACTGAAATGACCATCTAATGTTACCTGATTGAGGGCTTCCTTATGTTTGAACCCAAAATTTTGAATAGTCTGCAAGTACTTCTTGTTTAAAGATAGTTAATTGATGCTGGCATTGAATTTTTATGGTGATTATTAATGGTGTGCTATATCACTTTCTTTCTATGTTGCAATTTTTTAATATTATACAAGCAGCTTTGGATCTGTATGGTTCTGGATGAGAGGATATATGGTCCTTGGTAGGACAAAATATATGTTATGCTGGTATATTAATATATTTCTAGTATAACTTCAATGTCTCAGAAATTTCTTTTACAGATGTCACATTATCATAGTGAAACTGTTTCTTCCTCCCTATATTCTTTACTGGTCTGTTGTGGAAGTTAAATTATCCTTTTAATGATTCCATGTGTACAGCCATTATGACAAAATAATCTTCTGTTTAGATTTTTTACTTGATTTAGTAGTTGGTTAGTTACAGAATTTTGGTGTTGTAGCTAAGATGTGTATATATATATCATTTGTTCGGCTGTTGTTCAGTACTGGCGTTCACGAGAGACTGCAAGCACGCACTCACCAAACAATGCCACGATTGAAAGAATAACTTAAATGTAACTACAACGTGTTTTCATGTTAATTATGTACTGCAATTTTTTTCTGTGTTTCTCAGTTTTTTAAACTTCAGTGTTTTTATTGCTGTTTCCCATTTTTAAAAGACACCTGAAGAAGGCTGTCAAAAGCCGAAACTAGTAGTGTGTTATACCATTAAAACCTTACAATTATTCTCGGTTTCAGTCATTCAATTCTCTTTATACAAATGTATCAAAACAGCCTAGTCAATGTTCCTCAATACATATATATATATATATATATAGTAAACAAAACATAATGCCATACTGCTGAATGAAGTATTTATTTTTTTTTTCGGGGGGGGGGGGGGGGGGTTCTCATTGGAAATAGCAAACAATTGTTTTCAGTTTTGCATATGAATTTTATTCTTAGTGTTAGATCATTAAATTAAGTCTCTGAATGTCTGGCTTCCTGCTGATGAGCCCTCAGTAAATGATGGAACAATTCTGAGAAGAGACTTATTATAATGAAAGGCAGTATACACTCTTTAGTGAACTTAGATTTGCATTGTGGTGAATATTTAGGATTGAGGATTGCATTCTTGTCAAGATATCTGGATTTCAAATATTTAATATGAATAAGTAACAAGCATTGAGTAATGTCATATATGAATAAGCAACTTATGAACATTGAGAAATATAAATAACAAACATATGCTGTTTACTGTAGAGAATAATTTGGGTTTATGAAAAGAGAATGGTTATACCACAATACTGCTGGACTTAGTCAAAGCATTTAACAGGATTCACATGCAAGATTGTTATATAAACTCAAATGTCTAAAATAAACTTGTGATGGGGATAGGATAGTGGCTGACTGTTGGGTATCAGGTGATGTGTGGAGGTACTGCGTCTGAGAGAATGAAAGCAGCCAGTGATGTACCAAAGCATTTGGTATGTGGGCCATTGTTATTTCTATCTATATGTTCACTGGGCATCTACAGATGCCATATGGTCACTCTGATGCTCGGTGATGTGCCAACCAGGCCTTGCCATGTAGTCCTGTCGTTTTCTTTTCTGGCGGCCTCAACTCTCTGAAGATCAGTCACTCCACACACACACACACACACACCATCCATCCATCTCATTGATGGTCTACCCCTTCCTCTTTTTCCAGGAACTTTTACCTTCTATTACTGTTCTGAGAAGTCCCCCCCTTCCATCCTTTCTATGTGTCCAAAATATTTTAACTTTCTTCTATCAATATCCTTAACGAGTCTTAAAGTTCTACTGATCTTTTCTAACACCCATTCATTTGTATGCCTATCAGTATATGATATCCTCAACAGCCTTCTATAACACCACATCTCAAAAGCAGATATCCGTTTCTTATCTGACTTCTTTAGGTTCCAAGTCTCACATCCATAAGTCGCTGTTGGAAAAACAACTGCACCCAAAATCCTCAACTTTGTTCCCATGGAGATAGATCCATCCTTCCAGATTTTAGACAGGTCTCTGACTGTTGTTTTAGACATTCCTAACCTTCTTCTATTATAGTAGCATTTGTACTAAAAAAATAAGATTGCGCAATCCTTACTTGGATTTTGGCCCATAAGTGATTGGATAATTGCATTAAAACTTGCAGCTCAACTTTTAATATTTTTATTGCCCAAATATATGCATCTTCTTCTGATTATCCAGATGAAGATGTAGAATGTTTCTATGAAGGCATTCAAAATGCACTTAATCAGATGACATAACTATCATTATGGGAGATCTAAATGCTAAAGTAGGCTCAAAAAAGATCTCTTCCTGCATGGGAAACCAGGGCCTGGGACATAGAAGTCCAAGAGGAGAAAGATTAATACAGTTCTGCAAAGAAAACAATCTGGTAATAGCAAATACTTTATTTAGCCACCCTCCTAGAAGACTTTACACATGGAAAAGTCCCGGAGACAGCTGTAGGACTTTTCCAGATTGACTATATAATGATAAAAAAAAAAGATTCCGGAATAACATCTTACAAGCCAAAGCATACCCAGGAGCTGATATTGGATCAGACCACAACCCTGTGGTCATTAAAGCAGCAATAAAATTAAAGAAAACAATGAAACCTATAAACATAGAAAAAATGTGATCTTGGCTCCCTTAAAAATCAAGAAATGCAAGATAAATTTTTAAAGGAACTGGCACAATCCACTGCTGTTAATGTTCCTGATTCCACCAAATATCCTTACCCTAAAGATGAGATTGAGGATAGATGGCAGAAATTTTAAGAGAGCATTAAAAAAAAGGCAGTAAAACAATTCCCAAATTTGAGAAGAAAACGAGTAAACCCTGGATGAATGACAAGATACTGAAAATGATGGAGGAAAGAAAGAAACAAACACAAAAATTGTCCTGAATACAAGAACTTAAATAAGGAGATCAGGAAATATAGGATTGCAAAAGAACTATGGCTCAACAACAAATGCAAGGAAAATTGAACTTCTGGACAAAAAGCACAAAACCAGAGAACATTGTGAAAAAGTTAGGGAGCTAACTAGCAAATCTTGCAAAAGGATAGGCTCTCATTGCATTGAGGATACCAGTGGAAACATCTTAATGAAGAAAGACAAAATAAGGGCTAGATGGGTAGAATATTCAAAGAAACTCTATAATCATGATAGAATAGATAGGCCAATGCAAGAAGATTTGGAGGGCCTACTATTCTTACCTGGGAAGTAACAAATGCCATTAGGAAACTGAGACCAGGAAAAGCTCCAGGAATGGATGGAATTATGGCAGAATATCTAAAGGCTTTAGACGATAAGGCTAAGATCACTGACTGACATATGTAACAAAATATATGAAACTGGACACCTGCCAAAAGATTTTAAGCACTCCTACCAATACCTAAAAAAAATCGAAGACAATCAAATGTGAAGAGTACAGAACAATCATTCAGATAGCAAAAATTATGTTATATATCATCCTAGAAAGAAATAAACATAAAATCAAAATGGAAATTAATGAAACACAATCTGGTTTTCAAGCAAATTAAGGAACTAGAGAAGGACTCTTCAACATTAGAACTATTATAGAAAGATATCTGGAGAAGCAGAAAGAAGTCTACTTATGTTTTATTGACTACACAAAGGCCTTTGACAATATGCAACATGAACAACTAATCAAATGCATCAGAAATTTAAGAGTAGATGGTAAAGATACCAGATTACTGATAAATCTATATTGGGAGCAAACTGCCTCAATAAAAATATCAGGAGAAATCTCGGAAGAATTCCCAGTAAAGAAGGGTGTCAGAAAGGCTGTATTCTTTCTCCTATATTGTTTAACCTCTATACTGAAAATATCTTCCAGCAATTAGAAGAATTTAAAGGAGTCAGCACAGGAGGCAGGAATATAAACAACTTAAGATATGCAAATGCTACAGTACTGCTAGCTGAAAATAAAAAAAGATCTTCAAAACCTACTAGAAGAGACGCTGAAGCTGAGTGAAAAATATGGACTTAATTTCAACTTCAAAAAAACTGAAACCATGCTGATAAACAAGAGAAAAAAGGAAAATACCCGATATAAGTATTAAGATCAGAGGAAATACTTTAGATCAAGTAGAGAGTTATATATATATTTGGGTCAACTAATTACAGAGAATGGAAAGTGTGATAAGGAAATATTAAGAAAAATAGAAATTGCTAGATCAAACTTCATTAACATGAAAACATTCTGACCTCAAGGGAAATTCACACAAAAACAAGAATTAGGCTGTCCAAATGCTACGTATGGTCAACACTGCTATATGGAGAAGAAATCTGGACAATATCAAAATATTGCGAAAATAAACTAAAAGCCATCGAGATGTGGATCCTCAGAAGAATTCTTAGAATCCCATGGACTGCCAAAAAAACTAGTTTAGAAATATTAGAGAGAGATGATTGGAGAAGATAGGAATCTGTTGAAAACCACCTACCTTGGTCACATACTAAGGTATGAATCCCTACAAAAAACACTTCTAGAAGGAATGATACAAGGAAAAAAAAGAAGAGGAAGACAAAGAACAGATTGGATGAGAAATATTGACTGGACCTTTTTGTCCTATGAAGAATGCAAAAGAGAAGCACAAAAACCGTACATGGTGGAAGCTCATGGTAGTCAACCTCCTGGAAGGAGATGACATCTTACAAGACAAGAACCATCTTCTGAACAGCAATTTTTCACATTAATAATGGATCCCAGGCACTCAAACTTGCTGACTTCCTTAATGGAGAAAGAACTGAGGAAGTCAGCACTCAAACTTGCTGACTTCCTCAGTTCTTTCTCCATTAAGGTACACTTGTTTCTCAAGAGCTTCTCTGTTTGTATTTCCTTTGAGAACCATAATCTTTGTCTTGCTAGAATTGAGTTGAAGTCCTCTGTTGTTACTGATCTTGTTAACTTTGTCAAGAATTAGTCCTAGTTCTTCCATGTCATTACAAAGGCGTACTGTATTATCAGCATACCTCAGATTACTGATCAATCTATTTCCTATCCTAATTCCTTTACTGATCTCATCCGATGCCTCACGCATGATGTCCTCCACATATATACTAAACAAGTGAGGAAAAAGTAAACATGCTTGCCTAATTCCTTTTCCAACTTGAAGTCAATCCAACACCTGTTCTTACTGTGGCTTCTTGCTCCCTGTACAAGTAGGCTATCAACCTGATAGTGTGCTGAGGAAAACCCATTCTTTTCATTACTTCCCACAGTTTCACATGCTGAACACAGTCAAAAGCTTTAGAGTAGTCTAAGAAACACATTACCAGAGGGAGTCTAATTCTTTATATTTTTCTATAGTCTGTCTAAGGCAAAGGATCTGATCTCTGGTGCCCTTACCTTTCTTAAAACCTGCTTGTTCCTTGGGCATCTCTGCCTCAACTTTGGCCTCAATCCTATTTAGCATGATCTTCAATAAAATTTTGCTTGCATGAGATATTAAACTAATAGTTCTATAGTTCTTGCATGCCTTCATATCACCTTTCTCATATAGTGGTATGAAAACCGACTTCTTCCAGTCTCTAGGCCATGAGCCTGTCTCCCATATCCTTATAATCAATCTATGAAACACTCTTATCCTTCCATCTCCTCTGGCTTTAATTAACTCTGCTGGGATTTCATCTGCACCCGGGGCCTTATTGCTGTTAAGCTGCTTAACTGCTCTTTCAACTTGATGCCTAAGTGGAGGAGGTTCCAAATCAAATTTTTCCTGGTGAGGTTCCAAATCAAATTTTTCTTGGTGAGAGGGCTCCACATTTTCTTTATCCACTCTGCTGTATACAGTATTCTTTCTATCTGTTTTTGATTTCCAACTCTTCTGTTAGTAATGCTCCATTCCTGTTTTTGATGACATTCAATTTAGGCTTAAAGTTGTGCTTTAAGTCAGGAACTAAATAAAACATCCTTTTATAATTGTGCCTCCTCATCTGGAACTCTATCTCTTTACATTTATTAGTATAGAACTTTTCCTTGTCATGCTTGATGGCTGTTCTGACCTCTCTACGTAATCATCTCTTGTATTCTTCAGTCCCTGTGTCTCTTTGTTTTTCCGATCGCCTTCTTTTGATTAGTTCCCATGTTGAATCTGATATCCATGGGTCTCTTGGTCTTCTTATTGGGCCGAGATACTTCTTTGCTGTATCTTGTATTATTACCTTGACTCCTTCCCAAAGCATTTCTGGTGAGTTCTCCTCATTGGTCTTCAAAAAATCATCCAACCGAGTTGATGTTTCTTCTGTAAATCCACAAGGAATTACTCTAACATCCAATCTAGTGGGATGTGCCTGACCTGGAAGTTTTCGGAGTCTTAGTCTTACTTTAGCTCTTACTAGCTGATGGTCTGTACCACAATCTGCTCCAGGACAAGTATGCACATCAGAGATGCTCGTCTTCCACTGCTGGATAGCCAGGATATAATCAATCTGGTGCCTTGACCTATTAATGTTAGATTTCCAAGTATAGGCCCGTCGTGGATGTTTCTGGAAGCAGGTATTGGTAATAACTAATCTGTTAGCACGGGAATTCCAACAATCTTTCACCACGGGTGTTATGTTCACCCAAACCGAACATGCCACACTCCGGCCTGACTTTCATACTCTTTCTCACTTTTGCATTTAAGTCCCCTAAGATGTAAAGTATGTCTCTCCTTGGTAGGCAGTCCAAAACAGTTTGTAAGTTTTCATAGAATTCCTCACTTTCTCCTTCAGGCCTAAACCTGAAGAAGAGAGTGTGGGGTGCATAAACTACCACAATTGATATATTGGTAGGCTGAGCCTTAATTCTAATAGAAAGTATCCTTTAATGGGATTATAACCAAGAAGGCTTCTTGCCTGAGCTGTTTTCAGTATCACAGCTACCCCGTGATGTTTTGAGTCACAACCTGAGTAAATAAATAGCTTACCATACTGTCTTTTGAAGTGACCTCCATTCCATCTGGTCTCTGTAATTCCCAGGATGTCAATTTTATACCTATCCATCTCTTTACAGACAATCTCAAGAGTACCCATCTGTAGACTCCGAACATTTCATGTGCCTATGTAAAATTCTCTTCTAAGATTAATTTTATACCTTCTGTGTTGCTCATTCACAGTATCACTGACTTTTGATGGAGACTGTAATATACTTCTCGAACGGGACCCTCTGCCTAAGCCCTGAATGCAGTTCTAATTATTCTATGCAACAACCGATGCAGCAGCACAAGCATATTAGCTTCTGTCACATGCTGCTGAAGGAAATTGGCCTACAATAGCTCACTAAATTTGGCTTCATTCTTATGAGATTCCACTGCTATACAATCAATGTTCAGATATTTAAAGTCGCCCATAATGATTACTCGTTTCATACCCATCATGTTTATTTGGTAATGAATTTTGTCATCACTACCAACCATTCCACTAGGTCCATAACATCCCTGTGTAATTTGATCTTTTTTTTTTTTTTGTGTGTTGTTCCCACTAACAAAATTTTGTAATCAACCAGTAGTATATTTGTACAGCAGTGGTAGAATAAGGATTTTCTTTTTCCATTTTATTAATTTTATATATTTTTTTGTATTTTAATTTATTTTTTGCAGAATCCAGAAACCTTGCTCTTGAGACCAAACATGCAACTTTTTTTCAAGTCACTTCAAGCCTCCAATAAGTGGAGCAGTGGTCTGACAGATGATGAAATTCATCTCCCACCTAAAGACAATCATGCCCTTTTCAGGATTCTAACTCACAGCCTGTTGGTTGAAGAGCAGATATTGATGGTTACTCAAGCCATCAATATCTGCTCTCCAACCAACAGATATTGATGGTTACTCAAGCCAACTGGCCAGCAGACTAATTGCCACATGGAAAATTGTTACTAGTATTACAGTCATAGCTCTCTACCCTGGCTGATCTCAAATCATTCACTATCATTAGCAGCACATTTCTCCTCTCCTATCCTGTGTATCCTTAAAAATACCTGTTCCCTTTATACCTGATGGCGAGAACTGGCTATCAAAAGCAGATATATTAATGCATGCAGTGTGAGGCGCTCAATGTATTGATGAAGGTAACAGTCTGTTTCCCTTGTTTTTGATACTCCTGACATTCGAGTATAGACATAAGTTACCTGCATACATTTTTTGTGTATATTCACTTCTGTGTAGCCCAGTTTTGGACAACATGCTGATGTTTATTCTTATGTAATGCCTTACTTATGCAGACATCTTCGCACATGCTTAATATTTCTGAACTGGAGAAACACAATTGTTCTTTCCTGCTACTTCAAACTCATACCATGGTAAATATTACATCATTAAGGTCAGATTTCGATAATTTGATGTTGCTCTTCTCAGAAATAGAACAATATATAGATATACTAGTATTAAGTGAAATATGGATCAAGCAACTTGAAATTGACTGATATTCTCTTGTTTATTACAGTACTTTTCATGACTGTCAGGATTATAACTGTTCAGGTGGATTAATACTGTACACTAAGAAAAATACTGTTATCCATATAAATTGGAATGAAACTGAAAATCTGAAACTGTGTTGAATATGACACAGTAATGAATGTACTCATATTTGCTATATACTGTGTTCACGATGGCTCAGTTGATATATTTTTAATTGACAATACCCTAAAGGTGTTGAACCATAAGAATATTATACTAGTGGGTATTAATTTGGATTTATATAAGAATAAGAGCAAAACTGAAGGATATAAAAATATATTATCTTCATATAGATGGCAATATGAGAGAAGCAAACAATTCACGTTGTATTGATCACATATTTATAAGAAATGTCCTATGAGGTAGGCTCTGCAATTTATTTTAGCAGTATAACAGATCGTCACTCTATACTATTGCTTCTATCTCTACTGAATAGTAGTGATATGAGCTGTGCTAGTAATGAAAACATCGAAACTAGCATAAATTATAATACAGGGTATCCACATTGAACCTCCCTAGTTTCAAAGAATGGTAAAAAATCAAAATGCAGAAATATGTCAAGTTTAGGTTATTCAAATGTTCCAAAGATTCTACAAGTTTCATCTAGAATTTTTTTTTACAAAAACTTGGTGATTTCAACACCATGGTCCATACACTTAAGTAGTAGTAGTAGTAACAAGTTTAAACTAGGGAGGTCCAATGCGGAACCCTGTACATTTGAGAAATGTATAAGAAATTATCAAATACTGCACAATTATATCTTAAATGTAAATCAGTGATATGAGGAATTCATCAAAATAATTAAATATGCAGATAACAAATCACAATATATATCATCACATACAATGGAATACTGATGAACTAAAAATATTAGGATGAAAGAAAAGTTATATAATAAACATAGGAAGAATCCTTACAATTTAGATGAAAGTTTTTTCACTGGGTTATACTATAAATTAAATATGCCAAGAAATAATATTCTTGGTTTTAATTACTCAAATTAAGTGGATATTGAATCCAACATTATTTCCGAGCCGAATATGAAATGTTGGATAATATCCTTGTTGGATTCAATATCCACTTAATTTGAGTAATTTTGCATTGCCGAAATGAAGCCTTTTGGCTCTCTTTTTCAGTAATTCTTAGTTTTAATCCTTTATCCAAGTGTAAGTGAGAGCAAGCAGTGTGAATGAATTCAACAATAAGTATGATAACTGGTGTGTGTAGTATGTGGCCTCCCTCGATGAGTCTCTGACTCTCTGGATGTCTCTCTTAATAATAATAGTAAGCAAAGTTTGCACATGAAGTGACTTGACGATTGGGCGACTCATATATAGAGGCTAATGACTCCACATCACTTGCCTTGGTATCCCATAATGCAAAGCACATATCCTTATGGAGATGTATAATGCTATGCATTATGGGAAGGGTCACTCATACCGATTTCGACCTTTGTTGAGGTCTCATCAGTGTGAGCTGGACTCAGAAGTGATACCAAGGTTGAAGTGAACTTTATTTGCTTACACTTGGATAAAGGATTAAATCAAGAATATTATTTTTTTGGCATCTTTAATTTACCTTACAATTTAATGTTTGAAAATGCCTATAAAAATTTTGTTAAATGCATTAAGAATCAAATAACAAAAGAAAACTATCTCCTAATAAAATTTTCTTTGTGTGAATGATAAAAGTAAAGAATGGAAGTTGGTAAATATCATAATTGGCAATAAAAAACAGAAAAAATGAATTCTGAGAGGGCAATGATGTCACCATTATTCTTACTGAAGTGAATAAAAACTCTTTACTAACTACTGTAGTAGTGATTTTGATCTGACAGACAGGGCAAAGTATGCGAATCACCTACTGTGGATAAAATATTCAATGTATCTATATGCAGTAAATGAGGATGAAGTGAAGAATGTATTTTGATTTTAAAAGGGGGGGGATGAGTTATGATAATATAAATGTCCAAAAGCTGCATATTATAATTAAACTAGTTAAAGTTCTTTACACACAAATAAATATTTTGAAGATGGGAAATTTATAGAACACTTACAGGTTGCTTTAGTTCTTCCATCATTTAAAGGCGGTAACAGAAATGAAATTAGAAATGACAGTCCCATATTAATATTATCTACAGCCTCAAAGTTTATTGATATCTTTAAAAAAATAAATAACTAAATTCCATATCCTTTTAGGCACCTAATCAGTATGAGTTTGGATCCAAATGACTGAATATGGAAAAAGCACTATTGGAGTTCATAAAACAATTTATAGCGGTATAAATATAGCGCTATAAATAGAGAATTGTATATGGCAGCCATTTTTCTAAAGCGTTTGACTGTGCATCATGATTACTCCTTTCGAAAATGTCTACATATGGCATTAGAGGTGTTAAAATGATTGGTTCAAATCTTATTTAAATAACAGAAAACAATATATCAGCTATGGGACCTTCAATGGCACAACAAAAATAATAAATACAGAGTACCACAGGTTTCAGTGCTAGAACCTATTCTATTTTTAATATATGTAAATGATCTGTGTGAGTACAAACTTTTTGCAAAATGATATCGTATGCTGATGACACGGCATTAATATACATGAAATTACCCTTGGGGATTTAGAAAACAGGATTAACTGTGCTATGCTGAAACTAAATAATTCATTTAGCAATAACGTCTTAAAATTAATACAGATAAAACTAAATACAGTCATTCCTCTACTTATGTCGGTGTTCCGTTTCATCTGACAGGATGTAAGTCGATACATTAAATCAACAGAGTTATATAGTGGTTAGGGACTTAATCATAATAAGTATACTGTCATTTTAATTTTTAAACCTTATGAAACTGTACTGTGCGTTACTGCCACTATAAAACAGGAGATTAATCACCCAAATCTTCCTCCACAATTACATCTTCATCACCTTCCCTATGTGAAGGACCAGGCTGTGGCTCTTTTGGTGTAACCTTTTTTTTTTATTTATTAAATTGTCCAGTGTGCTTTGCTTATTGCTCTTCTTCTTTTCATCATAAATTTGTTTATGTTTATAGCAAGCAAACACATCATGTACTTTACTTTCTACTAATAAGTAGCATTCAACATTGGGGGTCCATGTCTTCAGCCATTTTGAGAACATAGCTGACTGCAGAGAACATTTCTGCAAGAACCTTCACTGTAAATTGTTTAACCACCTCTTCTTGTTTCTCTTTTCCCTCTTCCTTTTCTTGTTCTTCCTCCAGTTCGACAAATTCTTCGTTGTGCCACTAACATCAGGGGCACTTACTATGAGTTGAACTGTGTCATCATCATTCACTTCAAGATTTGAATTGTTTGCTAGGCCCAGTGTCACACTCAGGATTTAATCTTGGAGAGGGCTGAGCACTAAGATTTAATCTTGGGGGTTGCGAGTTGAGTAGACGATTGAGAATACACACTATGCATTGCATACGAACTATGACTGAGCATCTGCAGTGATCGCCAATACATGATACCTGTGATCTCTGGCCCAGCTCGGGTAAATGAAGTAGCACCTGAGCATTACTTCATTTGCCTTGCGTTCACAGCGGCCAGGATTCACGAGAGCTATAGGGTATTCCCACCTTATGTGACTGCTAATTCATAAGTAGCATAGAAATAGAAGACACGACACAACATAAATAAAAAAAATGAATTTTAATTAGGAAAAGATTTTTGGAAATTTTTCTAATGTTTTTTCCTTTTTTGAGGGGTCCCTCCCTGGGTGCACCAATGGCTAGGCCCACTATTTCTTCACCCAATTTACAAAGGTCTTCATTTTTTTCAAAACTTCCAAAATCATGCACAAACCTTTTAAAATCTTTTTCCATATGCTACTCATACATTGACCTCTCAATGTATACCACTCATACAGTGATAGGTCACTTTGTCCCAAGCCACAGCAATATTTTTAATAGCATGATAAATATTGAATGCTTACCAGAATTGCACGAAAGTGATAATTTTCTTCAGTGGCAGAAATGGCTTCTGACAAAGTTTTAATTTAATTTAATGGTTAAAGATTTAAAGATTAAAAAATAATTTAAAGATTTAATGGTTATAATGCTAATGGGTATGCACTTTTGGTTCAGGTCCTTTATCCATGATGCAAGTAGCTTTCCATATCACTGATAGGCCCTTGTCGTTGCTTCGTCACTGTAGAATGTGGCCATCCCAAGTCGTGAAATCACGTTGACGGGCTTACCAATTTCATGTTGCTTTATAACATAACATGCAACTTCGTTTTAAGATCAATTGCTTGTCTCTTTTTCTGTGATTCTTCACTAGGTTATTGGATTGAGTGTGTAGCACAAACAAAATATCATGAAATATATTTAACAATAAAAGGCAGTAGATAGCAAGACTTTTCAACAGACACCTAGTCTGTCCAAAGTAAAAGGTGATAATTGATGGAAATTTTTCCACTTGGCTATGCTACCAATTATATTTGGTTTAATTCTTTATTCCAAGTGTAAGCAAACGAAGTTTGCATCTGAAGTATTTTCAGGACTGGGGCAACTCGTGATAAAGGTGGTATAAGTTCTGATCTCTTGCCTTAGTATCCCATAATGCAAAGCACATCTCCCTGCAGACATGTATAATGCTATGCATTAAGGGAAGGGTCACTACCCAGACCGGTTTCGACCTTTATTGAGGTATCGTCAGTGGGAGCCAGACCCAGAGGTGGTGATACTAAGGTGGAAGTAATGCAGAGGTCATTATTGGCTATGCTACCAATATATAATTGGTAGCATAGCCAAGTGAAAAAACTTCCATCAACTATCTATAATTCAGAGAATTTAATAAGGTGTTGACACCTTTTGGCAACTGGTATATGGTGATATGATTTCTGCATTACTTCCACCTTAGTATCACCACCTCTGGGTCTGGTTCCCATTGACGATACCTCAATAAAGTCGAAACCGGTCTGGGTAGTGACCCTTCCCTTAATGCATAGCATTATACAGGGTGTTCGGGATAAATTTGACATATTTATAATTAATTATATTTTTCCGTAAGTTACATGTATTAACACACACTTCTCTTCATTTAAAAGTTTGGACCCTTCTTCATTCACATACAAGATGTCAGAAAGGATGGATAGCTGGAACCCACCTGAATCATGGAAGAGAATAACTTGTATCATGATGATTCGTGCCCGCCATCAAAATAAGGATATTACGACTGCTGCCCAATGCTCCCTGAATACAGTAAAAACAATCAGGCATGAACTAGAGACTTGCAATGGTGACTACGAGGATGTAGCAAGAAGAAAGATCCCTAGCAGACGATCTGATTGCGTTCGTACAGCAGAATTCCTCGCAAATCTGCAGGAACAGGTGTTGAAGAACCCTGGCATTGGAATTCGGGCTTTGTTCGTGGAGTTGCTAACTGTAGTCAAGCCCTGGATAACAAGGGTAGGCAATGGTAGGCCGTATGTATGGCAGCAGGATTCGGCCCCTTGCCACACCTCTGGGAAAAGTCAAAAATGGTTGTCTGAAAATTTCTACGACTTCACCAGTCCAAATGTTTGGCCTCCAAACTCCCCAGACCTTAACCCCATGGATTATTTTGTATGGGGCGCAGTTGAAAAAGACACCAATCGCACTTCCAGTAATACAAAAGCCCAGTTAATGGATAAAATTAAAACAGTTTTTGCGGCCCTTCCCAGGGAGACTGTAGCATCAGCTTGTTCGAGGTTCCGAAGCAGAATTGAAGCTGTGATCGATGCTAATGGTGGTTATTTTGAGTAAATCTTGTTGATAGTATTGTAATTAACTCTGCCTGTAATGTTTTTTGTCAATTCATTAAATTTAATAGATACAAAGAAGATTTTCTTTTTCCTTACAAAACTGTCAAATTTATCCCGAACACCCTGTACATGTCTGCAGGGAGATGTGCTTTGCATTATGGGATACTAAGGCAAGTGATCAGAACTTATACCACCTTTACCACGAGTTGCCCCAGTCCTGAAAATACTTCAGATGCAACCAATTGCTTACACTTGGATAAAGGATTAAACGAAATATATACAAAAGATAATTACAGAACTTGGTACATACACACCAGGGAAAGAAAGTGGAGATCAATTTAATCTTAGTGATTAATCTTGGTGACATAACCAGGAAGAGTTTGTTGATAGGAAAGAAATTTAGATACATGGTTGTATTTCTTGAGGATATTTGAGGTTTGTTCAGAGATGTCTAAAACATAAAGAATTTGATTCTCTGTACCAGTTCTGGATGTTATAACTTGTAGGAGTCAAAAATGTGCTGTATCTTCTGTGGGGGAAAACCATTCTGTTGCATAATACACTCGGAGTTGTTTAGTTCTAGTTTGAGATCCTGAGAGTTGAGGCAGACAATGTGAGCTCAATTTAGCAGTTTCGATTATGCTTATTTTTTGTGATATATCGAATCTTGCTGTATATGTATATATATGTGTATATATATATATATATATATATATGTGTGTGTGTGTGTGTATATATATACACACACATACAGGTGTCCCTCGATGTTACCACGTTAATCAAATCTAATAATCAGTGGTAAAAAATACAATTCGTTCATAATTCGTTTTATATGGTACTCTTTTAGAAAAGATAAAAAATGAATGCAAAGTAAATGTTTAATAAATACTTGTACCTACATTATTTACTGCAATTTTTTTTATCTAAAGAAGTTATCAAGAGTTGTTTGAACAGTTTTAGATTTTTTTTTCTTATCGGCATAAATTCTACGATAACAAGCAAAATGACTCTCCAGACCCCGGCAAACAAGCAATAAAACAAAGAAAAAAACACTGCAAATACATGATGGTACAAATTAAGTGGATATTGAATCCAACATTATTTCATAGCCGAATATATAAAACTAAAAGTTTCAGCGGATGCAGGCATAAGTAGTGCCTTATGGGCAACTCATAGTAAAGGTGGAGGAAGCTCCAGATCACTTTCCTTAGTATTTTCCATAATGTCAAGCACATCTCCTAGAGGACATGTATGATAAATAAGAGTTAGCTCTCCATTTCAGTAATACATGATGGTTTATTTATTTCCAGTTAATATCTAGAAATTATTTAACAAAGAAATAAAGAAAAAAATAACTAAACCAATACTATACTGGCACTAGAGGTTGCGGTATCTCTCAGATACAATTTACTGTCAAATATCACAAATCTTTACATAACATGTGTTAAACCAAACTGACAGCAAAACACAGTGCGGAATATCACTCGTAACATATGCGTGCGCAGCTACTCATGACCTCCAAGCTATACACTGAATTATGTAAGAATATTTATATTTAACATTCTGCACGTATCTCTCAGATCAGCTGCGAGCTCGTTAATCAAAACTCTTGTCGCAATTAATTTCGCCATGTTAATCAAATCCTGCGTTAAGCAAGGGATACCTGTGTGTGTGTAGCAGACAGTGAAGGTTAGTTTACAATAAATGGAAGTTGTCAGTGCATCAGAAGGAGAGCAGGATGTCTAAAAAAGGGCTAGTTTTCTCTCCTTTATTTTTAAATCATATCTTTTGTGTCCGGGCTTATTAAATGATGTTTTTATTGAATAATTAAGCTGGTGTTCACAGAGAGCACATTGTTAATACATTCCAAAACATGGTACAATCAATAACAATAGCAAAAAAATTATTTAAATAATTGTTTAAACAAATAAGCTTTGGAAAAGCGAGAAAAAGACTGAAAAATTTTAAAAATTAATATCTCTGCTTGTAACAGACCAAACCCTTGGTTTTTTTTTTAGTTTTGTAGGTAAATGTATGTACATTAACGGAAAATTAATGACAAAATCGTATCTTTAAATTACAATAATTATTTTTGCAATTGAAAGTTGCTAATTTTACAGCAATCGTAAAAAGGTAAAAAAATGGTATAAATGCATGATTTTTTTTATTTTATTTACATGATTTATTTAATAAAAATATTCAATTCAAAATGTATCATTTACATTACTTGCAACAGATTGCATGTTTTGATTAGTTTGCAGAACAATGTTCAAAATATCGTCCATTATAAGCAATCTCCATGCGTCTAATGGACAGTGAATATTTAATGCATCTTCTGATGGAGACAGAAAATGCATTTGAATATTTGATGATCGACAACCATGTGTTTCCGGAGCATTTGAAGACCACTTATGACCATTTCTACTTCGAATATAAGGTCTTCGTCCCACAGTTGGAGTAACTTGAAGTTTTCTTTGTCGGGTGAAAAAATTATTGCCTTCTTCTTCTTCTGTTTCTAAGTGTTCATCTTCTTCTTTGGACACCTCGCTCTTGCCATAATTAATAGGCTCATGCTCGTGGAGAGAATAAACAATCTCATTTGAATTGCGAAGAGCCATTATTGAAGCTAAAAATTTCAAAAAATTAGCATTTCTCAAAAACTTTTTTTTTTTTTTGGCTAAAATTGTAAAAAATTTTTACAATTTTAGCTAAAATTGTACTGTCTGGTGATATTTTGCACAAAAATATCACCAGACAGTAAAAAAATGAAAAAGAGCACAAACTCAATATTTCATTTGACACCCGTTGCTAATGTCAGTGGAACTTTTTTGTCCTTCAGCAACTCCAAGGCCTCTTTACACCTGAAAGGACAAACCGAAACTAACAGACTACCAGCCTACTTTGTAGTGCTCGGCCTAAAGTTTTTTTTACCACTATCACAGATGGTGCTACCTGTCCCCCCCCCCCCTCTTCTAATTTAAAATATTTGTGGTAAAACTAGTTAAACCAAAATGCTGAATATTTGCAAGTAGTTGCATGCACTTACCACTGTTATTAAAAGTGGAGCCTGTGGTTGCCAGGGAAACATCACATCAGTCTATCATTAAATGAAGCATTTTTTTTAATAAAAATAATTACAATGAAAGTGGGGCCATTGTAGCTCATTTGTAGGAACTCCACAATGTTTGCTCTTCTGTTGGAAAGACCCTAGGTGGATTCTCATTAGGGTTTGAGAGGAACATTAAACTCTGGTATCTAAACAGATATCCAGCCAACATCTAATTACAGACCAAACATGGCTGAGCATCTGATACAGCAGAAACAAACAGCTACTATGATTGATTCTTGCCATGTTTAAAGTATGCTCATCACTTAAGTGAGAAAGGCCATTTAAAGGTAAGCTTCATTCCTGTGTTAAATGATGTTATGCATATTTAATGGTTAATTATAAATATATATCCTCTTAAACTCCCCCGTCCCAGTCTGTAACATGACTGGATTGTGCTGTAATTCAGTCCTGTTACAGATTGCTTCAATGATGCAAATCATCATTGAGCCTACAACCTATTTGACTGTTGTAAAAGCCCTACTGTTTTGACCATAATTTAACCTCTTATGCAATTCTGGCTTATCTTGAACCTATCAAAACTTCTGTAAAAACTGGTCAATAGGGAAATGCAAAGAAAAATTTTGCATCTCCCTATTAACCACTGAAATTGAGCCAAGATTTTTGATAGTCTTGAGGAAGTTAATCCATTTTATGTTTGTGTATATGTCTTGAGAGCTGCTGGATCATACATACATTTTCATTATATGCAGGGGAAAGGTACCGTGTTTGAACCTTTCTGTAGGGTACTAACAATTTCCTCTGCATTGACTTTAAATTCCTTTGGTCTGAAATATGCTCCGTTCACAGAAGTCATATGGACATTTATTCCCCCCCCCCCCCCAAAAAAAGCAAGCTTGGAGGCATTTTTGCAATCACATTTTAAACCATGATTGTGTTTCTTTACCAGAAATAAGATTTTAATTATCACTAACTCCAACTTAATAACGTTTCATGTGTAAACTAATCAGATACATTCTTCCTTCTAGCGTCTCCATTCTTCACGTCTCTTATCACCACAAATTGAACCTATTTTATGTGCTTCCTTTAGAATTGCTGCCTATTATATCACCAATGATCGATAGTTATCTTGTGTCTGAAATGGTTGCTTTCATATTTTCAGTGCAACTGATTATCCTCTTGGATACATGTTTATGTCTTAATTTCATGTCAAGTTGACTTCCTATAGATACAAGGAGCATAGTCATGAAGTTATGTACAACACTTCTGTATTATCATGCTTGGGTAAAGGATAAGAACAGAAAAATAATTTTTTGGCAAGTATAAGTCACAACACTGAGTAAACTTCTGTACTGCTGTTTGAGTATATTAATGGAATGTGCAATCCCAGTGTGCTCTAACTTTGTTACTTGTTATGTTTTTATCATGGATTTAATTGTAGGAAACTAACTTCATGTAATAAATCACTATGTTTTTACCCATTTATAAGTATATTTCTGCAAATGCTAGAATGTTGTCTAATTGTATACTGATGCCATACATTTAATTGTGAATGATTATTGTCAAAGTAAATGATGTTAAGGTTAATCATTTTTTATTCAAGTTGAACATGCAACGACATCATTAATATTGGATTTATAATAATAATAATTTTTTCCTTCCAACAGAATCAGCTGACTTGCCAAGTAGTGAGTGTGTAGTGTGCTGTGACCAGCCGGCTGATAGTGCACTCTATACATGTGGACATGTTTGCATGTGTTTTACTTGTGCCAACCATCACTGGAAAGGAGAAGGTGGAGGACAGTGTCCCATTTGTCGTGCTAGCATTCATGATGTTATAAGGATTTTCCGGAGTTGATAGAGAGGCTTGATGACTATATATCACTAATGCAAATCCTTAACTCCTGGACTTGAAATTGTCACCTCTTCGGCAGAGTTGTTACCATTTACTATGACAGTGAAATCAAAGTGTGTGTGTGTATGTGTGCACTTGTTTGGGAAAATATGCATATCTAGTAGGATAAGTGTAAGACATGATCATGGAATTTCTGATCAAGAACTGTTTTTTGTTTTATGTGTAAATAGATTCGAATCACCTCTTTTACTTTATTGTTGAAGTGTTGGTTTGCCTTTTGCTAAAGGAAATTAAGCAGGTAAAGATTAGTCAAAGAAACAAATTACATAAATTTATGAACTTGAATTGTTATTCTCTATAGTGTTTTGCTGTTTACTATGAACTGCCATAAAACTGGTACATGGCACAGAAGTTATAAAGTGTTGCATAATACATAACACATACACACATGCCTGTGAATTGACATTTACCCAAAACAGTACCATTTTAGTATTATTCTCCTCCCCAATAATTATAAGGTACAACAGATTTTTTCAAGAGTGAAGAAGAGTTAACTGATCATGTTTTTATTCTCTTGGTGTTATATTGGAAATTAATTTACATTTAATTGAATGAATAGCTCATTTGCCAAATGAATTTTTTTTTTTCATCACTGAATCCTAGCTTTTTTATCTAATGCAGCCTTAAGAGAAAAATAACTTTCAGATTGTGTTCACTACATTGTAATTATCACTTTAGAAAATTGTTATCAAGGGAAAACAAATTAAAGTAGATAATTGCTTCACATGTTCTGTCAGGATAATTTGTGTTAACGTCAATATGTGCAAAATTCAGGAATGCATTAAGTGTTATCTATTTTCTGCAAAAGTTTGCAATACCGATGATTCAGTTTTATTAATTATATTGGTCTGGTTGTATTAAATGAAATAATCAATCCAGTGAAATAGTCATCATTTGGATGATTAGCTGCTGCACCTTATAAATCAGATATTTAAGTAGAGCATTGTAGCACTACTACTTGGAATTATTAGTGTGTTCAGGTAACAATCGTGAAAAGCATATAATGGAAAATATAATTCTTGTTGATAATTTTAGAATTCTTTTGATAAAAGAATGAAATAAATATAAATAAAGCAGAAATGCCATGCAAGTTCTTGTCCTCATGTAATAACTCTGCTGTACTGTCAAAATCTCACTCCCATCCCAGAAATTGTAGGAAAAGAAATATTAGTTCATACAAGACCATGTATGGCAGTGTATCCAAAGAAATGCAATTGACTCTTATTATAACATAACAGAGGTCTTAACTAAAGCTCCATTGGAAAGATGCTATGTTAAAAAGAAATTCAGTAGAGCAAACTCTACTATATAACAAACTATTTTTGTAGTCCTGGTGAGTTAACTATCTGAACATCAGAATTTACACTGTGAAAGTAAGCATTGTCCTATCACTGTTGTGCTTTCATTGGTTAAGTTTTATAATTCATTATATTGATATTTTTAATATTCTAACTCTTAAGATACTATCATGCTCATGGACATTATCATATTTGTTTGTTCTATAAAGTACTGGAGAGAAGAGAGTTTCATATTTTTTTAATGCTCATACAATGATCAACAAGATGAAAATCTCTTCCCTGTATTCCTGAACTTTGCAGATTTTTTTAAATTTTTTTTTTTAGATCCATTTTCTAAGGATGTGAGCATGGAAACTACACATCAAAACTAAAATTTTCTTCCAGAGAAAAAATTAGTACTTGTAGCAATTTTAGATTAAAATTTGAATTCCCATTTTAAAACAAGAAATGATGTGCAAGACGATATATCTAGAGAGATCCTCTTTATAGTAAAACTATAAACTGGTTTCTTCAAAATCAAGAATTAAAAATGGCCCATTTGATAGTTTTTAAGCTTTTTTAATGCTGCATTGAGAATAAAGCTTTGATCATTCAGTCAGTTTTTATTATAGCAAACACTACATCATTGATAAATTCATTAATGATACACTAACAAACTACCATTGGGTGGGGGCACATACAGCCAATTCTATGTCAGAGAAATTCGTTATAACAAACTGGTCCCTACAAGTTTGCTATCACAAGAACTGACTAATTGTCTTTTTTTATCCTAAGTTTATATTTCTTTGACTGACAATACTAATCACTTAAAATGAGATTCTTAGTTTAATCTTTAAATTAGGTTCTTAAATATCTTTCTCTTTTAAAAACTTAGTTCAGAAAATGTGCATTGACTTAATTACTTTCAAACTTTTTTTTAGAGTAATTCAAATTAAAGGTACTTACACTTTTATATTGTATCTTTGCTATGTGCATTGTTAGTGAAGTAAAATTATTTAAAAGCATAAATTCATATAAAATTTGTATAAAAATGTCTTATGTTGATAGTGCAATTTATTAAAAGTATTATTGGACAACTGGAAAATTTTACTGATGTACAGTTTTTTATAACTGTTGTAATGTAATATACTTAAATATTGCTGCTGAATGTCAAATATTTAATTTTTCTTGCTGTACAATGCAACTATGCTCATTCACTTATTTTTAACAGATCCACATGTAAATGTCTATTACATTTTGCAATGCAACCAATATAAATTTTCCACATAAAGAGAAGTTAGTCACAATTTGATTAGTGGAACATCTCTGACTTTGCAGCTACTCATTTAAGGTCAGTTCTGAGTGTTTATGAACATAACTTATTATTCTCAGGACATGATTTATTTATTTCTGTGAAGTGGTGATATTTGTTCAGCCAGTTGGACTACAAATATAGTATTTAAATAAGTGAAATTGAAATCTTCCGTTGCATAAAAGCAGAGCTTTTCCCTCAGTGGTTGGTTATATACACATAAGAAATATTTTCTTGTGTCACAGCATCCCAGGTAAGCTGTTCAGTATATTCACCAAACACACCTCTCTCATAATTAGACTGCAGTTGATATTTGCCATTTGAGTTTTACTGTATACTTATACACAGCACATTTGATAAATTAAAGATTGTTTTTCTTGTGGGATAATTTGCCTCTTGATGTGGATCATTATTTCCACAATACCTGTATGTGGTGAATCGTTTTGTCTTATTTTTACAAAAGTCCTATTAAAAAAAATGCATTCAATAGCATGAGCAATACTGGGGGGGGGGGGGGGGGGTATGCTAGACTTTGAATATAATTCAAAAATGAATTCATGAAATAAATATATGTATATATATGAAAAAAAATATGAAATATAAATTAAAAAAAAAAAAAATTATTTCTAATGGTCACCCTGGAAGAATGAAACCAACTTTCGTAATTTATTATCAAGACTGCTGTCCATCTCCTTCGTGTAAGCTAAACCAAATCGCTGTTTGCACTCGTATCTATGGCACTTCTTCCATGAAATTAAATATGAATGTTCTAACACAATTTCTACTGTTGTGGAAGTCGTGAGGTCGTGGTGAGGAGAATCTAATTCCCAGTTAGAAGACTACACAATTCTTTTCTCTCATTCCCTTATATCAGTTTCTTGAAGCAGTAACATTTTGACAAGTTGTCAGAGTCATAAATGCTAACAAAATTCATAGATATAAAATAGTATTTAACATAACACTTATTTCACGATGAGTATCATGTAATATCATCAGAGCAAACACACAAAAAGATGGACTGTTACATGAAGCAGGAATGGAATAAAAACAAATGTGTATTCTTGCTACTGCTGTCCAGCAAGTAATAATACTATTAAGAACCTATGAGGCAGAATATAAATCAGTCCATAGGCAGTAGAGCACAAAGGCTTGTTAGTATATGTAAAAGGAGGGGATGCAAAAAGGCCATTTAAAAAAAAAAAAAAAAAAAAAAAAAAAAAAAAAAAAACACCGACTTTTGCAGAATTGTATGTAGACATTAAAATAATCATTACAATAATTAACAAGGTAACTATTTTCCAAAAATTTTAAACCATCATTCAAATTAGGTTGATTGTGGAGGGTTTTGGTAACATTCTTTGAAGAATCTCTCAAATTTGAAAGGACTTGTATAAGGAATTTTTGTGTTGTTCCAAAGGATCCTGAAGCTATGTGCTCTTATCTTATTTGTGGATGTCATCAATATGATCCGGCTTTCCAGAATAGAAAAGATCACAGGAACAAAAAATCTGGTACACTCCTGGATCAGCTGAAGAGAGAAAGTTTATCTTCATTGGAAGGTGGGATAGAAATGTTTATTGCCGTTGAAAGTAAATGGGATTAAAAAAAAAAAATGCATTCAGAAAGTCTTTGATATAAAGAATGGAAATCCTATTTATGTGATAAGCTATATTAGTAGGAAAGTAGTTATCCAAAATGTGTAATTTGGATGGGGAGTAATCATTGATAGTATCTTTAATAAATTCTTGTCTGAGAGAGTCTTCAGAATGGATCATGTGTCGTGTGGACAAATGGGCTTGATATTCTGAATTTATGAGGAGTGAGCGCTTACTGTAAATGTAATCTTACAAGCAGAAAAAGCAAAAGATGGGAGCCATCACTCATGATCAAAGTTTAATAGAGTAAAACAGCACTAGGAAATTATTATAAATAGTATTTAATGCTTCCAGTATTTCATCTCAGTTATAGAGACATTGTCAGGGAGTATAAAATAAGACTTGTAACACACACACACAGGCAGCACAAAACTAGCATGTGGACGAGGGTAACCCCACCTAGTTAGGACTAGATAGGTACCCTAGGATGTAAACTGGGATCTTGAAGTACTAGTGTTTCTCATATTTTGGGAAGTTTTATGTACCCATATTTATTTAAATTAGGTTGATATTTTTAAGAGCAGCAGCTTCTAAAAATAGTCTTTCATTGCTAAATTTACAGTGATGGAGCATGGTCTTTTTCCAGTTGTTTCTGTGAGCTTTATCTAAAGCATGGTCTGTAAGGCCAGATTGACCATAGTCATGACTGAAGATGGAATTTTTATGTTCTCCCATTCAGATGGTAGCTGATCTTCCTGTCGCTCCATAATAGGCTAACTTGTAGGAACAAGGAACCTATGTACACCTTGAACTGAAAGGGGGGGAGGGAGTTTGTCTATTATGGAAGAACCTTAAAATACATCTGCAGACCATGCTTTGGATACAGCTCACAGAATCAATTGGGAAAATGCATCATGCTCCATCACAATAAATTTAGAAGCAAAAGATTATTTTTAGAATCTGCTGCTACTCTTAAAAATCAGCCTAATTTGATTTTTACTAAATGGTTTAAGGAAATTACAACGTATACTAGGATATATATTAAAATAAATTTTAATACACTTCCAATATTTCGGCAATGTCACGTTGCCATTTTCCCAGGAACTTAAAAACAAGACACGTGCATGCAGGCACAACAAACAGTAAATGAGGACGAAGCAGGAAGCTATTCTTTGTCCTAAAAGTCCTGATGGTGCCTCCTAGCAGGCAATGTTGGTGTTCTTGGCCAACTGGGCTGAAGGTCTTCTGATGTAGGTTTCCCCAAATTTGGGGCAGTCTCATGCAACCAAATTTGTTGAGTTTTGGATTGTTTCTTAGGGCTGAGGCTGATTCCCTGAAAAGCCTTATATTTGAATTTACTACGGTGTATTATCGTGGCTTTCTTCCTTTCTTTTTGTGCTCAGATTTGGTCACCTAGGTTTCTTCTTGATGGGGAGGAGGTGGAGAGGATCCAGAGGCGAGTGACCAAGATGATAGCAGGTCTGTGGAATGAACCGTATGAGAACAGGTTGAGGATTTGTGGGTTGCAAAAATTGGTTGATAGGCGGAGGAGGGGAGATATGATTGAGACATTCAAATTACTGAAGGGTTTCTATAAAATTAATTCAGAAGATATTTTTGAGAACATGGCTGGTTGTGGGAGGACTAGGGGACATCCATGGAAACTGGGCAAAAGTGTGGTTAGTAAAGGTGTTAGAGCTGGGTTCTTTACTTTTAGAGTAGTGAATGAGTGGAATGCGCTCCCTGAGTCTGTAGTGGATGCTGTGACAGTGAATGAGTTTAAGGCGAGGTATGATAGATACTGTATGAATGTCAAATAGTTGTGATGAATATGATTTGGGGCCTCCCTCGATGAGTCTAATGACTCCCTGGAGTTGCCCGTAATAATAGTAATAGTAATAATTCTGTGGCGGGTATCCAGCGCATGGGCTGCAAGACCAGATGTAGTCCTTGTATTCTGAAATTAGCAGTCCTGCCTGTTTGGCCAAAGTAGGACAGCTTACAGCTGCAAGGGACCTGGTATACACCAGGTTGATCTTTGGTGAAGTGGATAAGGGATGCCAATTTTTTATATGGTCTGTAACAAGAAGTTGTCATGTTTTTTTAAGGATTTTTGTAATTTTTTCCGAGGTGCCTCAGATATAGGGTATGGTGTTGGATTTAGAGTAATCCTTGTTGTGAGGGGGGGGGGGGGGTTGTGGTTTATTGGTTTAAATAATCCAAGCTAAACTTCCTCCCGATATCACAGCCCTATTTCAGTTTCACAATGAACTCAGGCTATTTTGTTTGGCAAGGAAAATTCTATAAACAAATAGAGGGGACAGCCATGGGTTCTCCACTCTCCCCACCCTTGGCCAACTTTTATATAGAAACTTTTGAAGAAAAAGCCTTAAACTCTGCCCCACAAAAACCAACCATATGGCTTTGCTATGTTGATGATGTGTTCGCTATTTGGCCACATGATCCCAATGCACTCCTCTCCTTCCTAACACACTTAAACAACCAACACCCCATAATCAAATTCACCCTGGAAGAAGAAAAAAACAACTGCCTGCCTTCCTTAGACACACTAGTCACCTGCCAGCCTGATGGAACCTTGGTTTTCTCAGTCTATAGAAAACCCACCCATACAGGTAGATACATTCACCAACAATTCCACCTCCTCCCTCACAACAATATGGAGTCATTAAGACACTACACAACAGGGCTAGACTTATCTGTTCAAATGACAATGCCCTAACCACAGAACTAAACCACATCCTCAACACTTTCTCAGCCAATGGCTACCCCCCCCCCCCCCAAAAAAAAAAAATCCAAAAAATGTTGAAACCAATAAACCACAACCCCCACCCCCCCTCACAACAAGGATTACTCTAAATCCATCACCATACCCTATATCCGAAGCACCTTGGAAAAAATTACAAAATTCCTAAAAAAAACTACTTCTTGTTACAGACTATATAAAAAGTTGGCATCCCTTATTCGCTCTACTAAAAACCAACCTTCCCCTCCCCCCCAGACCTACCTGGTATATACCAGGACCTTTGCAGCTGTAAGCTGTCCTACTTTGGATAAACAGGCAGGACAGCTAATATCAAAATTTCAGAACACAAGGACTACATCTGTTTTCAACAATACAGCCACTCTGGTCTTGCAGACCACGCACTGGCTACCCGCCATAGAATATGGTGGAAGAAAGCCACGATAATACACCGTAGTAAATTCAAATACGAAAGGCTTTTCATGGAATCGGCCTCAGTCCTAAGACACAATCCCAACCTTAACAAATTTGGTTGCATGAGACTGCCCCAAATTTGGGAAACCTACATCAGGGGGCACCATCAGGACTTTTAGGAGAAAGAATAGCTTCGTCCTCATTTACTGTTTGTTGTGCCTGCATGCACGGTCTTGTTTTCGGCAATGTGACGTTGCCGAAATATTGGAAGAGTATTAAAATTTATTTCAAGTATATCCTATATATGTTGTAATTTCCTTAAACCATTTAGTAAAAATGCATAACCAACGTTTAAGCCTTTCCACGAGAACAGCCTAATTTGAATTAATATGGTTGCATAAAACTTCCCAAAATATGGAAAACACTAACACTAGGCCAGCCCATCTAGTTAGGACTCTAGTCTTTCATCCATGTGTTAGTTTTGTTCTGGTGTGCGCACACTGTGTGTGTGTGTGTTACGTTTTGTGTACTCCCTGAAAATGTCTCTGTAACTGAGATGAAATACTGGAAACATTAAATACTAATTTTTAATCGTTTCCTAGTGCTGTTTCACTCCATTAAACTTTTATCATGAGTTTTTCCCAGTCCATCAACTTCCTGCTTTATCCTTCCAAGTGAATCAAGGAATTTGAAGGATAATGTTTTTTTCTAATGTATATTTTAGGTTAGGGGAAAAAAGATTAATTTGAAATATTGCCACATAACAAACACGCCAAGAGTACAGTGAAATCATATTTTCCAAAATGCCCAGAAAAATCAAATTAAGGATGTGTAGGGGAATTTAGGAAGTAATTGAGTTATCCCTAAAGGTATGCTGACATTTTACTCTTGGTGAAGAGCAAAACAAAGTTCGCCATTTTGTCAGCTACAAAGTGCCTCCCTTCAGAAATACGCAGTATTCTTTATGCAAGAAAGTGATTTTCCAATTAGTGATGAGAGGATTAGATAAAAATTTGAAGAGCTTATAAGTGGTGGTAACTGATATAATTGATAATAGCAACTGCCAAAGAATTAAGTGTTGTCTAGCAAATAATGTTTATCCATTAGGACATGTCAAGTAACATTGCAAAATTTTTGCTGTAAAATCAACTTCAAGTGTCAAAAAGCGTGAATTTTTGTTGGTAGTTTGCTTTGAATTTATTATTGTACGGGCACATCCATAGAGTCCGAAGACTCATTGCTGGGGACCCAACCTATCCACACAATCTATCATACCTCTCCTCGAACCCATTAACAGATAAAGCACTCAGCTGTCTCTGGCAACCCATTCCAAACCCAAATTCTAGTCCTCACAACTCTACAAACCACACCTTTATTCAATGTCCAGGGATGATCCCTTGTTCTGGCCCCCTCTAGCCGAGTGCTGAAACATTTCACCCTGCATCAATCCTATAAAATTCTTTAAACAACTTAAATATTTATATCATTTTTCTCCTATCAACCAACTTCTGCAATCCACATATCCTCAATCTAGCTTCACAGGAAACATTCCACAGACCACTCACCATCTTGGTTGCTTGCCTCTGAAATTTCTCCACCACTTCCTCATCCCCAAGAAACCTAGGAGACCAGACTTGAGCAGAGTAATCCAGATGTGGGCATATGAAGTATAAAAAGGAATAACTTCCTTATCACTACTTATTAATATGTTCTTCAATAGCCAAGTAATCTTATCGGCTACCTTAGCAATATGTCCTTTAAACTCCTCCACCTCTAAATCTCTAGTTTCATCTATTTTCCAGAGTACAGTGCTATCAAAATGCGTAACTTTACATTTCTCCACATTAAACTGATACCTGCTATCTTTTTCCCATACTGACAGCATTTAAAAGTTGTAGGAGAGGTCGTCCTACAACCTCTCCACATCATCTTGATTAAGTCTACCTGATTTTGCATCAGCAAACAACTGAATATTTCCTTTCAGGTTATTTCCTATATCATTTATGTACAAATTAAACAGCAATGGTCCCAGCACTTGTGGCACACCACTAGTCACCTGTTTTTGCTTTGATTCTGCCTATCCATATACCTCTTTGATATCTTTCAGCAGTCACACTCTTCTCCACTTAACCAGTATCATATCCATCCCAATTTGCATAAGAGTTCCATGAGGTATTCTCTCAAATGCCTTTGCAAAATCCAGCAGAATCATCATGTAGCTGTTTCCTTTATCTAACTCAGCTGTTACTCTATTATAAAAAGTTAGTAAATTACTAAGGCATGACTACTTTCACAAAGCCATGTTGTTCCTCATAGTATCATATTTTTATCCGCTCATTCTTGAATGGTTAATCTTCCATAGTCATTCTTCCTCTTACTTGCCATGTAACAAAGAACTCTTTGGAATTTCCTTTGGCCTGCTTGGCTGGCTTCTCGTAATCTGATTTTGCCTTCCTTGCCACCTTTCATGCCTGAGCCTTGTACTGTTCATGGATTTGCTGGTCACCTTTCTCTTTATATGCCCTTCACAGCATTTTCTTCTGCATCTCATGCTTAATAATATTACTCATCCATTCTAACGCCTACCCGATTAACCCTCCTTATCTTAGGTATACAATTTAATATTGCTTCCTCTAGATGCACTACTAACATCCTTATCCTGCAGTGTTTTATGTCATGGCAAAGATTTAAGTTCTTCCTAAGCTTAACATAATCACTTGCCTTGTAGTCCCACATATACCCCTTCTGGACAATATTCCTCATGTTTTACAATCTCCCAAGTCAGGATTGTATGGTCAATATCACCAATTGGAGGCAATGTGGTCACCTTGGTTATTGACAACTTTTATGATTCTATCACCAGGTCCAGTACTCTCACACTCTTAGTCCCATCCATCACATGCTGCATCAAGTAATCTTAGTAGATGTATAAATTTTATTCCCTTTCTGCCATGTGATCTTTCTTCCTTCCAGTCTATATCTCCATAGTTGAAGTTCCCCACTTGACCTGTATTCATTGTATTAGTTTGGCAATGCATGTCTTCCAGATCATCTGTGGAACTCCCTGGCCTATAGCAACAACCAACTGTATATTTTGTCTTACTGGCCTTCAAATGAACAGCCACCCTCCTATTCTTTTTTGGCTGCAATTCATCTGCTATCATCAGCAGTACCCCTCCATCTTATATTCCCTGAAAATATTAAACTTTCACATTCTATCCCTGTAACTACATCATCTTCTGTTAGCCAAGTCTTACTAATTTTTTAATGCCTATAATTTTTGGTAAAGTTGCACTAACCAATGCCAAAAACTCTTCCCTTTTGTTCCTAGTTGTAGTTACATCTTTAAGGCAACGAGCTATATGAAGGGAGCAACGCACGCTGGCTCGGATATCTGGCTTTGAACTTATTGCTGCTTTTCTTTTTACCTATGCAAAATAGATAAGTAGTACAATATATCCTTTTACTTAAGGAGAGACATATAAAGTACGTTATATTTAAAATGGAATAATTATTTGTATGTAAAAATTTTCACCTGTAGTTCAGAATTTTGATTTTTGAATTGTAACCAACACTTTTAAATTGCTATAAAATTTTGGTAAATATGTTACTCTGAAGTTACCTGTTTTGATAACAAGTGTTACTTTTTTCTTTTTCGATTAGACCCCTTCCACTTACTGTGGAAATAATTCTACCAAGAATAAGACAAAACATCCGGTCACTGGATAGAATTCTTTCATAGAAACACTACCAGTCAGTGACAGACAAAATAATATAATACTGAACAACAAATGAAATTTTTGTTTATGCCTTGAAATGAAAGTAGACAAATCTAATTAAATCTGTTCTGATTAATGCTCAGGCTCCTTTAAAAAAAACTTACCTCTTCACTTGTAGAAGTCACCACTAAACTATAAACTAAAACCGTATAACTCTAGATTTCCCCCCTGCCCCAGATATATGGACTACCAAAAATCCATAAACAAAATGTGCCATTACATCTCATTATGGATGACAATGATCACCCACAAACATTTAGCCAAAATGCTTGCACAATATATACTGGCAACACACAATAAAAAAAAAAAATAAATAAAAAACTCAGCCCACTTTCAAACCATTATAGAATAACTTCACACTGATATAATAGTCAGTTTTGGTGTCTCTTCTCTATTTGCTAATGTAGAATAACTTCACACTGATATAATAGTCAGTTTTGGTGTCTCTTCTCTATTTGCTAATGTCCCACTCAAAGACACTTCAGACCTTATCCAAGCTATATTTCCTCCTGATATCTCAGCCCTGTTCAGTGACCATGAACTGGTTCTTTTGTTTGGCAATGAAAATTCTACAAACAGAGAGAACAGTCATTGGTTCTTCACCCCTGACTTTCATGGAGATCCTGGAAGAAAAAGCCTTAACCTCTGCCCCGTATAAATCCACTCCCACCACGTAGATGAGGTGTTCTCCATTTGGCCACATGGCCTGGATGATCTCAACATTTTATTAACACATCTAAACAAGTCTTCCATTCCTAGACACTTATTACACACCAGCCTAATGGATTCCTGGCATTCTTTGTTTACAGAAAATCCACACAAACCAGTATGTGTGGGTTTTCTATTGAGCCCTAGAGTCAGGACTTGATAAATTATGCAAGGTAAGAGAATCTTGAGCTAAGATCCCTTTTCTGAGAGAAAAGGAAGGACTATGTATTTTGGTGACACTGCAGGTGGCCAATTTATCCTTAAACTGATGAAGGATGGTATGATTAGTTTTTAACACATGAGAACTACGTGCTTTGCAAAAAAGTGTAGGATTGAAGCGTATTATTGAGAGTAGGTCTTTTATGTATAGGAGAAACAGGACAGGTGGGCCTGAGGCACTTCTGCAGTTGTGAGCTCGAAGAGAGGGCGCTGTCCACCATGACATGCAGTGAATGACCAGAAAGCTGGCTTTGCTGAGGGCAGCCAGCAGTCAAAAGTAAGGCAATTTAGTAATGCAAAAACCTCAATGTCAAACATTATCAAAAACCTTGAAAATTTCAATGGCAGTAGTAATTCTCTGAACCTTTCCATGGTATATATCCATTGATGGTTGATATAAGAGATCAGCTATGGATCTAGATTAGTGGAATCCATATAGGTGGTTTCTATGGATCTAGATTAGTGGAATCCATATAGGTGGTTTGGTTTCTACCAATTAAGTAATAATTTTGATAACTTTCTCTAGAGGACAGATGGTAGTCTTTTATCCCCCCCCCTTTTTTTTTTAATAGGTTCAATATATACTTGCTTCCGTGTGTTATGCAAGTGCCACATGAGTATAGAAGATTGAACAAGATGATATTGGACAGGTGTTAGTTCTGTAACACAATGTTTAAGTAAAGGAGGGAGATGCCATCAGTGCCAAAAGACTTTACTGCCCAAGTTAGGAAAAGAGTAATGCCAGATCAGCTTTATCTAAGGTGTAGTAGTGGTGCCATATGGATGAGAGAGTTACAAGCATGGGTGAACAAAAGTTGTATTCAGTGGTCTTTGCAAGGAACCAGAAGTTACAGTTTTCATTTGGACTTATTTGTTAATAGTTGTTACATTTATTGCATGCTTCAGCATAGGCTGAGTATGAAGCTAGCATTCTTGTTGCAAGCTATCTGTGGTAAGCTGAGTTCTTTTTCAACTGCTTTTGTCTTTAGTACACCTCTTGAACCAGGGCAAACTCGATGAGAATTTTGGGTAGAATGGGGGATGAAGGCGTTCATTGTCAGTGAGAATAATTTGTGACTTCTCAAGTCCAGGTCAGAAGAAATAGTCAGACATGGAAAGGAATAGTAGTAGACCTGGAGGTCATCTCACATAGCATCTTTGTAGTTTCAAAGGATTGGGGGGGGGGGGGCATTCTGTGCGAGTGAAAACCTGCTCAGAGGAGAGTTTAAAAAAACTCTATGGTGTATCTGGAAGTGGAACCACTTAAAAGATCAAGTTGAAAGAGTTTTCAGGAATTCGGATAGGGAGATTTGCATTAGGTCACTGCTTATAGCAAAAACCTCATGACATTACATTCAGTTTGATCAGTGGTGTTGAAAGAGGGGGTGCCAGTTACTTATTAATGACATTAAGATTACTTAGAAGATGACGTCAGTGTTTGGATAGCTGGATTGCAGGTCTAGTTTCATGGATAGGAATGTGAAGAAGCCAGAGTGATATTTGGAATTTGGGAAGTAGTAAATATAGCAGATGAACATTACTGAGTGGTGTAAAGAAATCTGGAGCCAGAGAAAGCCAAAAGTGAGGACATTCTACATTTGGCATTCTCTAGCAGGCAGTGTAAGATTGCATAAAGGCACAGGTGTGACCCTTGTGGTGAAAAGAAGTATGCAAGTTGGGCAATGGCGGTGGACTGTGGTTGATGTAGCTGCAATTTGGGTTTGTCGAAAGCCAGTCTGCTCTTGATGTCTGTAAGTGATGATCTAGCATCTTTAAAATAAATGATCTACATCATTTATGTTAAAGTTTATTCCCCAGATTTGTAAAGTGGGTGTGGTTTTTTTTTTTTTTTGGTTGAGATAGGGGATGAGGATTCTGATATGGTATGTTTTTGAGTATTGTGTGCTTGGTTTGATGTGATTAGGTTTTAAGGAAGACTTATTTTAATTGCAGTGTTACTGATATTATCTCTAATTTTGGTTCATTACTGGATGAAAGGAAAGAGTGAGGATGTGCAGCAAGAGGAGATACTCTTGAACATGAAAATCATATATAAACTGACCAGTCTCCTTGCCATAACTTGTCTCTTATATATTATTATTGTTACGGGCAACTCCAAGGAGTCGACAGACTCATCGAGGGAGGCCCTAACATCATGTCAAGAACAAGTATTTGTCTTTCACACAGTATCTATCATACCTTGCCTTAAACTTATTCACAGTCATAGCACCCACAACAGATTCTGGTAGCTTATTCCACTCGTTTACCACTCTCCAAGTAAAGAACCTAGCTCTAATACCCCTGTTAACCACATTTTTTCCCAGCTTCCATGTATGGCCCCTAGTCTTCCCACCACCAGCCCTATTCTCAAAAATATCTTCTGGATTAATCTTATAGAAACCCTTCAGTAATTTGAATGTCTCAATCATATCACTCGTTTTCTGCCTATCAACCAATTTTTGCAACCCACAAATCTTCAATCTGTTCTCATAAGGTTCATTCCACAGACCTGCCACCATCTTGGTCACTCATCTCTGGATTCTCTCCACCACCTCCCCATCAAGAAGAAACCCTGGCACCCATATCTGGGCACAGTAGTCCCTCGATATAGAGGAACAATAACTTGTTTGTCTCTGCTCGTTAAAGTATTTTTCAGTAACCAAGTGATTTGATGATCTGTTTTAGCCACTTTTGCAATGTGCCCTCTAAGCTTCAACTCCCTATCCACCAACACTCCCAAATCCCTGGCCTCATCAATCTCCTGGAGTACAGTTCCACCAATGTGATATACTGCTGCTAATCTTTTCACTCCAAAATGCATAACCTTACACTTTGCCACATTAAATTGGCATCCATTTTCCTTAGCCCAGTCCTCCAAACTATCCAAATCATCCTGCAAAATTTTGACATCCTGTGCACTCACAATTGCTCTACCCAACTTTGCATCATCAGCAAACAAGTGAACACTTCCTCTCAGATCCTTTCCTATGTCGTTAATGAACAAATTGAAAAGTAGTGGTCCAAGAACAGAACCCTGCGGCACACCACTAGTCACAAGCTGTCTTTTAGACTCCACTCCTGAATAAACCACTCTCTGGTATCTCTCCATCAACCACCCTCCTATCCATCTCACCAACCCTATATCCATCCCCATCTGCTCTAGTTTACTGATTAGAGTACCATGTGGTATCCTATCAAAGGCCTTGGCAAGGTCCAGTATAATCACTGAAAACCCATTACCCTTATCCAGTTCAGTTGTTACTGTATTACAAAATGTGAGCAAATTACTGAGGCATGATCTACCCTTCACAAAACCATGTTGTCCCCCATACAATATCCCATTTTCATCTATCCAATCCTGTATTCTTCTCTTAACTAGTTTCTCCAACTTACTGTATTATAAAATGTGAGCAAATTACTGAGGCATGATCTACCCTTCACAAAACCATGTTGTCCCCCATACAATATCCCATTTTCATCTATCCAATCCTGTATTCTTCTCTTAACTAGTTTCTCCAAGACCTCGACAACGATTCCTGATATGCTAATCGGTCGTTAATTTACAACAGCAGTCTTGGAACCTCCTTTATGCAGTGGAACTATTTTTCCCTCTTTCCACCCCCTCGGGACTAACCCAGACCTGAGACTCAGATTAAACAGATTAAAGAATTGTCAGGGTACTGACAATTCTTTAGCCGCTTTACGTACGACACGCGCTGGTATACCATCCAATCCCACAGATGTATTGACATTGAGGTTTTGTAAAAGACTACTCACCTCTACCTCATTCACCACAATTCCCGTATAAACTTTTGGTTCATTCATTTCTGCAATGTCACCATCTGGATGATATACTCTTGCAAGTGCTCGCTCAGTAATTCAACTATATCAACTGATTCAGTTACTTCCCTACCATCGGCATTCTTTAAAATCATTCTCCCATATACATTTTTTCTTCTACTTGCAACATATCGAAAAAACTGTTTAGGATTGTCTTTAGCCTGTATGGCCAATGTTCTTTCGTAATCTTTTTTGCTTTTCTTACCACACTTGTTACCCTTCTGGCCTGGGCTTTATACTGTTCATGTGTCTGCTGGTCACCTTTCTCCTTAAATTCCCTCCATAGTTGTTTCTTTTTTTGCAGCTCAAGCGTAATGGTGTTATTCATCCATTTAACTCCTACTTGATTTATTATTCGGACTCTAGGTATACAGTCAACCACTGCTTCATGCAAACACTTCTTAACACGTTCATTGCCAATCACGCGATATCGCGTTGCGAGTTCTCACCGAGTGGCCGATCACGCGTTATCGCGTGGACGTCGCTAACTAAATAAAAAATTAAAAAAAATTGGCCACCACACGAAATTCCAATTTTCAGCTTGGCAATGAACGTGTTAACCACCTCCCATGCACTGTCAACTTCTATCCCTTGCAGTTTTACATGCCATGGCACTGTACCAATCAATCTCCTAAGCTTGTCATACTTACCAGCCCGATAATTCCACATGTACCCTGTCTTAATTGTAAATTCCACACCTTCAGCCACCTCCCAATTCAAGACCCTATGATCGCTCTCACCAGTTGGTGGCAACGTGGTCATATTCGTTACAGCCAAATTCTCAGATGCAATTACTAGGTCAAGCACTCTCTGACCGCTAGTACTTTCCATTACATACTGTTGCAGATAGTTATCCCTTAATAACCACATAAAATCCAATTCCTTCCTCCCATGTGTCCTCTCCTCCTTCCACTCATTTCTTCTATTTGCTTATGCATACTATCTCCACCATCTATTCCATCACCTGGTCTATAGCAGCACCCAACTGTATATTGTGTTCTGCTAGTTTCAATCTCACACCAAATAGCCTCAAATGTGCTCTTATCTCTATCCTGCAGTTCCACTTCTATTCTCCTTGGCTGTAGCTCATCCGCAATCATAAATAACACACCTCCCCCCATTTTATTCTGCCTGTCTCTCCTGAACACACCATACCCCTCACATTCAATTCCACTAGCTGTGTCATCTGTCAGCCATGTTTCACTAATGCGAATAACCTGTGGTCTGGAAGTGCCAACCAAGGCCAAAAATTCTTCCTTCTTGTTCCTAATACTTCTGGCATTTGTATACATGAACTGAAGAAGCCGATTTGTCCCATCCCTATTTTGATGCCTTATACTAACTATCCCATTCTGATTTGTGGTCTTTCCTACTCGCTTGGGCATATTACACACATTCACACACTCAACTGTCTCCCTAAAATCTGCATATCTACTGCCCCCCCCCCCCTTAATAACTCTAGTTTCCCTGGTTCTGTACATTCACTTCCACCACATTCGACAACACCTTTTCAAGTCTCCGCACACCAAATCCATTCAAATGTAATCCATCCATTTTATATAAATCCTTTCGCCCATCGAACTTATTCCACAAATTCCACACCACTCATCAAACATAATTCACGCATAAAGTCAGCAATTATGGCCCTCCTTCTATACTCTTCACTGTCATGCCGTGGCAACAGACTCACCATCCTAACTCTCTCACCCTTTTCTTTTGCTACCTCAAGCAATTTCTTCACATCCTCACTCATAGCCTTTTTGTTTCCTTTCAAATCATTTGTACTTGCTACCACTATCAGTTCCTTCACCCGCTGTTTTTGCATTCTAATTGACTCGTTTACATTCTTTAGGGTCGCACCGGTTGGTACGATTTTGTTAAACTCTCAACTAACACACCTCTTACTAGGGAATCTCCATATAACACACGCTCTTTCATTTTGTTTACACTCACTATCATACCCTTATTTTTTCTATTATACTTTTGCCGATTATTAGTCGGTACGCTTGTTAAAGATTTTTGCCAACGTTCCAGTTGCTGGTTTACTTCATGTATCGCTCCATGTAATAGAGCTATTTTACTCGTTGCGTCAGTGTCATTTTTATTTTCCGATGATTCATTCAATCGTTCTGTATGCTTAACTTCATTCTCTCTTACATTGCCACTCTCACAGCTATCAGGCACTACCTCGCAAATATCCTCATTCATACCTCTAATATCGCTGTTATCTAGATTCTCACTTTCGACAATGTTATCACTCACACGACCTGAAACACTCTTTAAATCCTCACATTCTTTACACTTTTTGCACACATTCACTCCGCAATCGTTGTTTAACCACACTCCAACCGCTCTCCTTGATGCATACAGTTCACAAACGGTACACTGAATCAAGTCTTTTAAGTTAAGATTTTCAGACAAATATGGAGACCTGGATGCCATCTTTGTATTCCTCTTTATGGGAGCCATGTGCACAGATAATCGATCTATCAGTTTACTATTAAAATACTCAAAAAACACACAAAAATTACCCAGACACGTTAAAATACTAAAAGTAAACAATACTATGCAAATTCGTCAATTTTTATTCAAAATATCACTTATCTGGTCAGGAGCTATCCTCAGACACTACATACTATATAGCCCTCTAGTCTATATTATATATATATATATATAAAACCATCCAGACTCACTTGCTAAGCATGATTTTGCAGAGTAAGTGTGTGTATTATTATAGTTAATGTATTTAAGAAGCCAAGCCATATTCTCATACAATCCCTTTGTGTAATCACAGAATTCATTTAAATTCTGAAGATGAGAAAAGTATTGAACTGCCAGCAAGAACAATAAGTAAATGATACAATGAATCTCCTAATAATTCTGAACTTTCAATTGAATATAGTATCAAATTTTTGTATATAAATGTAGTAATCTCAGCTAGTGATGGCCCTGGCATAAAGTATGTGGCAACGAAGAGTACATATTGACCATTAAAATCACATTCAGGTTTGCAACTTAGCTGTTACAGTGTAGATGCACTGCTTTTTTTATGTAGTGCAAATATGTGTGTTGAGTACTGATGAATCTTCATGTTGGTATATAGCTATGCCACCACTAGGAATGCTAGGTTCTTTATATTAGGTCACACAGTGATATATGAAGATAATGATAATCATTCATCTAATAATAAATCTTTGCCTGTTGTGGGAGAGAACATTTTGACATCTTATACATGAAGGCTCAAACTTTGTAGATTCACTGACATTTCTATTTTGTAAGAAATGTTGTAATGATAGTTTGTTTTTCAACTGATCCATTTCACTACAGAGTTGTAAAGTCATGAGCATTGGCTACATACAACAAATCTTCAAGTCAGGTTGCTGGAGATACTGTGAAAAGAAATTAGGTTTGCCTACGTGCATATCCACTAGGTATGGATTTATCTTTCATGCATTGTTTATCGCAGTTTGAAGCTTGTGTCCTCTTTTCGAAAAATTTCAACCACACTCATTTTCAGATTTAATATTTAAGGTTTTTCAAAATTATCCTTCACAGTACCCTACGGTCACATTCAGTGTCATCCACTGCAGTTAGCACTTGATTCCCGGTGTTTCTATCTCAATATGGTATCACTGATTGTTGACCTGGGATGGCTGGCCCAATTTGTCAAACAGAGACGTGCCTATCACAATGCCTCTTTTAAACTCCAGTTCATTTTCTTGCAGCCATTTCACCCAAAAACAATTGCACTGTCTTAAGAGCATCATATTCCTCCAATTTATTATATCAGCTACAAACGACTCGTTACATGGAATGATGCACTTTGCCCATAGGTATGTCTGTCGACCTCTTTCCACGCAGTGTACATTTAGTTGTTTCACAGCAAAGGTATAAATTCATTGGACCTATACCCCCCCCCCCCCCCCAAAAAAAAAAAAGGTTGGCATCCCTGGTCTAGTCTAAGATTTAGATCTTTCACATCACTGAAATCTGCCTGGATTATCAAATGAAATGCATGTGAAAACTTAAGAGATAGTGCATGGAAATAAAATGATGTAGGTCCATCTAGTTATTATCCATAGTCTGTCGTGCAATTCTTGCACACTTGCCTTCACGGAAGAGTGCCAAACTCGAAATGATTTAATGAAATTTAATGCTCAAGTTAAATTTAAGATAATAGTTGTAGAAAACTGAAAAATGCCGACTGTGTTTTTTTTTATCCCCCCCCCATTATTTGTTATTGTAATTGAATTCTGCTGAATTTGCCAAACCAAAGATCTATTCAAAATATGAATGATGGAACAATACAGATGAAAATCCTGCAATCAGCATATGCATACAATTAAGTGAAACTTGAAAATCTTTGTGATGCCTTGAAGAAGACCAGCATTTTGAACCTAGACATACACTTGTTCTGTTCTCATTGACCAGATTTATCAAGTTTAGTCAGTGCAACTGTCTGTAGAAGATTATGACTTGTCAACTTTGGCTAAATATGGTTCATTGTGCAAATTACATGTTTTATCCTGTAACCTGTAAAATTACATGTAACATAAAATTAGTACTATCTTTCTCACTTACAGAGAGAGAAAAGCATGAATGTTCCCTTAATAGGATCTGTAAATTTTTTTTCCATGTTGTTCCCACCCACAAAAAGTTATTAACAAACCTACAGTACATTTTTGATACAGTGGATTTTTTTTTAATCAATTATATATATACTAGGGGGCTCTGCCCCCCCCCCACCTATCCATCTCACCAACCCTATATCCATTCCCATATGTTGTAGTTTACGGATTAGAATTCCATGTGGTATCCTGTCAAACGCTTTTGCCAGGTCCAGCAGTATCACTGTAAACCCATTTCCCTTATCCAGTTCTGCCATCACCTTGTTATAAAACTTACTAGCAAGTTACTGAGGCATGATCTACCCTTCACAAAGCCATGCTGTCCCCTGTACAGTATCTCATTTTCATCAATCCATTCCTGTATTTTTCCCTTGACTACTTTCTCCAAGACCTTGACAATGACTCCCGATATGATGATCGGTCGGTAATTTGCCACCATAGTCTTGGATCCTCCTTTATGCAGTGAAACTATTTTCCCCTCCTTCCATGCCCTTGGGGCCAAACCAGACCCGAGACTCAGATTAAACAACATGATTAAGGGCACTGATAATTCCTTAGCCGCTTCACGCAAGACCCGTGCCAGTATACCATCCAATCCCATAGATGTATTCACATTAAGGTTCTGTAATAGGCTATTCACCTCCACTTCATTCATCACAATTCCCGTATAAACTAATGGTTCCTTCATTTTTTCAATGTCACCACCTGGATGATATACTTTTGCAAAGTGCGCACTCAGTAACTCCACTATATCGACTAGTTCCGTGATCTTACTATCGTCATTCCTTAAAATCATTTTGCCATGTACAGTTTTTTTCTTGCTTGCAGCATATTGAAAGAACTGTTTGGGATTCTCTTTTGCTTGCATAGCAAGTTTCCTTTCATAATCCACTTTTGCTGTTTTTACCACACTCGTTACCCTTCTGGCCTGCACTTTATACCGTTCAAGTGCCTGCAGGTCACCCTTTTCTTTAAATTCCCTCTACAGTTGTTTCTTTTTTTTGCAGCTCAAGCTTAATGGTGTTATTCATCCATTTAACCCCTACTTGTTTTACTATTCGAACCCTAGGTATACAATCAGCCATAACCTCCTGTAAATGCTCCTTGACCACTTCCCATGCTCTATCGACATTCAGCCCTTGCAGTTGTACATGCCATGGCACTGATCCAAGCAATCTCCTAAGCTTGTCAAACTTGCCAGCACAGTAATTCCACATATACCCTGTCTTAATCAAAAATTCCACACCTTTAGCCACCTCCCAGGTCAAGACCTTATGATCACTCTCACCAATAGGTGGCAACATGGTCATATTCTTTACAGTCAAATTGTGAGATGCTATTACCAGGTCAAGCACTCTCACACCCCTAGTATTTTCAATTACATGCTGTATCAGATAGTTATCCCTTAATAATTGAATAAAATCCACTTCCTTCCTCACATGTGTCCTCTCCTCCTTCCAATCAATGTTACCATAGTTGAAATCCCCCATAATTATTACCCACCTTCCACTCACTTCATCAATTTGTTTATGCATACTATCTCCACCATCTATTCCATCACCTGGTCTATAGCAGCACCCAACTGTATATTTTGTTCTGCCAGTCTCACTCTCGCACCAAATAGCCTCAAATGAGCTCTTTTTACTATCCTGCAATACAACTTCAATTCTCCTTGGCTGCAGTTCATCAGCTATCATCAATAACACTCCTCTCCCCATATTATTCTCTCTGTCCCTCCTAAAACACTATAACCAACATATTCTATCCCACTAACTATATCATCTTCCGTCAGCAATGTTTCACTAATGCCAATAACCTGTGGCCAGGAAGAGCCAATTAAGGCCAAAAATTCTTCCTTCTTGTTCCTAATACTCCTGGCATTAGTATACATGAAATGCAGATGTTCCTCTGTCCCACCTCTATCTTGATGCATTATTCTAACTATCCCATTCCGATTTCTTGTCCTTAGTACTGGCTCGGGTACATTATATACAATCTTACACTCAACTGTCTCACTGATGTCTGCATATCCACCCCCCCCCTCAAAACAGAACAAAAGTTCTAGTTTCCCTGGTTCTGCACATCCATTTTCACTTCATTCAGCAACACTTTTTTCAGTCTCCGCACACCAAATCCATTCAAATGCAGGCCATCCATCTTGTATAAATCCTTTCGCCCATCAAACTCATTCCACACCACACCATCTGCATAACCTGCGCATAAAGTCATATGCGATTATGGCCCTCCTCCTAAACTCCTCTCTCGTACTGTGGCAACAGACTCGCCATCCTACCTCTGTAACTCTTTTCTTTTGCTACCTTTAACAATATTTCAAGTCTTCTTCATAAAAAATTTATCTCCTTTCAGTTCATTTGTACGCGATGCATTCACCAGGTTGATAGCTTTTAGCAAAGTGGACACTCATTAGTTGAACAATTTCTTCTGTATTTCTCACTCTCACATCATCTGCATTCAGTAGAATTACTCTTTCTATTCACTGTTTTCTTTTACTTTCAGTGTAACAAAATTCTTTTTGGCTTATCTTTATCTTGCACAGTGTTATATTTTTGCTTGCTTGTGCCATTGTTATATTCTACTGGCTTTATATTTATTCTTTTATATGTTTGTTCTCGGTCTGCTTATATCTTGTATCTTTTTCACACAATTTGTCCGATTCTTAGAATGATTACGTATATTAACTAAATTGACAAAGGATTGACTTCTGAAGAGAGTCTGATCCTCAGCAATAACGGTCTGGAGTTACCTCCTAATCAGGTTCTGGCAATATTTATTTGTTCAAGTTGCGCCAGCCAGATCCCTAGGTTAGAAATTCCTTTTAACCAAGAAGTAACCCTCAGAAAATATACAAAGTAAATCAATCTATTAATTACTCCTTATATCAATTTTACCTCTCTCTTAAAACACTTTTAGATTGCAGTCGTGATCTCTTTCATATATTTCTCTCCTGCTCAGATTCAAATATTAGCAAGCGGTACATTGGATTTAAATCAAGGCACAAAACAGGTTAAGATAATCAAGATACATTTATTAGATTCAAAAGATTACACATTTACAATAAAAACATTCAATAGGAATAGAGTTATCCCAAGTTATATGGTTAGACATATCAACTGTAATTCACATATCACATCTAAGTATAGGCTCATTTCACTACACAAAATTCTAGCTATCATCCCTTAAATATCTTTACTATCTTACACATATTCTTAAAACATTCACATCGATGATTCTATAGATCATTACTTATGGCAAATTAACTACTACTCATTCAGACAAATATTAAAGAAACAGCTATTTGGTTCTAAACACTGGTATCTAAAATCTCACAATAGTCCTTTAGTCCTTCATACAAGTTTAGAGCTATATAACCTAAAATCTAGTTTCTTCCATGACACATTATTCCGTTCTTTGTTAACAAAGGAATCATAAAGGGTTTTACATTACCACATTCCTGTAACTTATTCCATCTATCCTTTCTTTATAATTTCCCTCCGAATGTTCGATCTCGTCCTTGGTGATTATAACTCACGGCTAGGTTTGGCCTTCTTTGTTCTGTCCTTTCATTGCTTTCTTGACTGGAAACAGCATGGATTGAATCGATGCACGTGGGTGGTGGCCAGTTTCTTCAGGCTTACTCGGAAAGTTACTCAACATTTCTTCGTCTATTCCTTCCCTCCCGACATCGCAAAACAACAGCAGAGAATAGCTGCCCGCTATTGACTAGACCTTGAACTCTTCCTGACGCCACCGGAACTTTCCAGCAACTGCCAATGAAAAATCCTCAAAAAGCTGTGAAGGGGGGGGGGGACAAATCCATTTTATACCCTGTATCTCTAGCGCCTTCTTTCACTCAAAACTTTCTGCCCGACTCCTGATTCATTCCTATCTTCCGTACGATTGCTGCGTCTTTCCGGAAAAAACACTGTGTGTGTGTGTGCCGCTCGCACGTAAGCAAATTGCCGTGAGTTACAATTTATCCGAGGTTGTCGTTAATGGACTTTGATCCTTCGTTATTATGCTCTAACATATATCTTTATAGTGAAACTTCTTACATTATAATCTTTTTAAAAAAATTGACATCTTTCACTTTTAATTAATATTACAAAGTTTGTATTGGTACAATTCTTTAAACAAAATTGGTATTTTCACTTATTTACAAGCATTTCCCCTTTTAGCTTTTTTTCTTTTTCTTGTTAAATTCTGAATGAGATATTTCTTAGTAAAAATATTTTCATTCAAAATTCAACAAAGGTTTCCCTTCCCTAAAAAAATTTTTTCCGAAAATTTTATTTGTGTTCCCCCTCACAATCTGGGGGGGGGGGGTATCTTGATCTTGACTTAGTAGCTTGTTTCTTACATATCTTTCTTGGACTAAATTTGTACTTTAACCTCATGATTACACTTAGGTTTACTGCTGTCCTTCAATGCCTTGGGCTTAAACAATCCTTCCTTAGTTTTATTCTCAGAGCTTACACAATCTTAGTAAATGTGCAGCCTTTGTGGCCAGTGTTAAGTTCCAACATAACAGACCGCTTATTATGGCTTTTCTAAGCAGGAAGAGAAAACAAAGGAAGTTTGCATAATTAAATTGCCGTTGAGATTGTGTACTAACTTCCTGTCTTCTGTGCTTGTTTCTTCTCTTTCTGTTATGGAAACTCTTAGATTCGCTTTCTATCTCAATATAGTTCATTCCGATTGATCTTGGACCATCCAGCCCTAACTGTTGTTCTGCACCACCCTGGTTATTTGCCAAATAAACGCTTGACATTTGGTAAGTTTCAGGATGATTATTAACCTCTGAATTTGAAGATATCTCAGAATCAACCTGGCTAATTTGAGTCACTTCATTATCTTTATCATTCGGTGTAACATTGCCTTCACCTGGCCTTTTCCCCTTTCGTGACCTTTTAGTCCTATTCCTATAATTATGGTTCTCTCCTCTGGACCGTTTGTTACTCATTAGGAATATCTCATTTCTCGAGAAGTTGCAAGAGAACCTGTACCTCTCAAGAAAGTTAGTTCCTAAAATTATCTGAACTTCAGGGCAGGAAGTCCTAGGGAGGACCAACAAATCCTGCCAAACAGACATTTTGAATTCAGGTAAGTACAAATTTATTCTTACCTTCTTGGTCGCATAAATTTTGGATGTTGTTAACCCTGATATTTTGATCGGTTTTCTCAGATCAGAAATCTCTTGCCACACTCTGGATTTATTCTGTGAAAGTAGTCTCCCGTTATGACAGAGGCCTGAGAACCAGTATTCAACATGTCACAACGAGATCCTTGTACTGCACCTTTTATTATAATTTTTGACCTTCCTTGATGTTCATAATCCCACTGACTACATTTATACCTATGAGGAGTTTGCCCAAACTTTGACTCATTATTTCTCATGGAGGGTCCCCTGTTATAAAAACAGTTTCGAGCTATATGTCCGATCTTACTACTGAAACATTTGAGAATTCCCTTTCTGTTTCCCCTTTCATTATTTCTCTCTGATCGAAGTAGAGATATTTCAGAGGTCTTTTCTGTCACCACTGCCAACTTCTGCATAACATCATTAAATCGATTCAACAAGGGCTGTTGAAGTCTTTCGACTTCTTGTCTGATTAATGCATCAGTCTCCTCTGGTTGAGGGATAGGCGACTTCTGGGACTGCTGCCAGCTGTTTCAGTACCACATCAAGACGGTCTATTAAAGACTGTTGAAGTCATTCAATTTCCTGTTTCACCATTGATCGAACTTCTTCCATATAAACTAGCCCCATCTCTCTTGAGGTGTTGGTCCCACTGTCAGTCACTCGATATGCTTCTAAGTTTACAAATTTTTTTCTCTAAATTAGTCAAATTCTCTCTTAAATTCTAATGCACCTTGATCGCCTGACTTGAATCCAAAACCAACTTACTGTGACTGATCTATTAATTTGTTTTAAGCAATCAAATCACATCCTGCTGGCTGCTGCATTTTTATATTTTACCTTGGCTCTATATTTTTTCTGGCATGTGTTTGTTCTCGGTCTGCTTATATCTTTTATCTTTTTCATACTTATTTATCTTTTTCACACAATTTGGCCAATTCTTAGAATGATTAAGTATATTAATTAAATTGACAAAGGATTGACTTCTGAATAGAGTCTGATCCTCAGTAATAAAGGTCTGGAGTTACCTCCTAATCGGGTTCTGGCAATATTTATTTGTTCAAGCTGCACCAGCCAGATCACTAGGTTAGAAATTCCTTTTAACCGAGAAGTAACCCTCAGAAAATATACAAAGTAAATCAATCTATTAATTACTCCTTATATCAATTTTTTCTCTCTCTCTCTCTCTCTTAAAACACTTTTAGATTGCAGTCGTGGTCTCTTTCATATATTTCTCTCCCGCTCAGATTCAAATATTAGCAAGCGGTACATTGGATTCAAATCAAGGCACAAAACAGGTTAAGATAATCAAGATACATTTATTAGATTCAAAAGATTACACATTTATAATAAAAACACTCAATAGGAATAGAGTTATCCCAAGTTATATGGTTAGACATATCAACTGTAATTCACATATCACATCTAAGTATAGGCTCATTTCACTACACAAAATTCTAGCTAGCATCCATTAAATATCTTTACTATCTTACACATATTCTTAAAACATTCACATCGATGATTCTATAGATCATTACTTATGGCAAATTAACTACTACTCATTCAGACAAATATTAAAGAAACAGCTATTTAGTTCTAAACACTGGTATCTAAAATCTCACAATAGTCCTTTAGTCCTTCATACAAGTTTAGAGCTATATAACCTAACATTTAGTTTCTTCCATGACACATTATTTCATTCTTTGTTAACAAAGGAATCATAAAGGGTTTTACATTATCACATTCCTGTAACTTATTCCGTCTATCCTTTCTTTATAATTTCCCTCCGAATGTTTGATCTCGTCCTTGGTGATTATAACTCATGGCTAGGTTTGGCCTTCTTTGTTCTGTCCTTTCATCGCTTTCTTGACTGGAAACAGCATGGATTGAATCAATGCATGTGGGTGGCGGCCAGTTTCTTCAGGCTTACTTGGAAAGGTGCCCAACATTTTTTCGTCTATTCCTTCCCTCCCGACATCGTGAAATGACAGTAGAGAATAGCTGCGAGCTATCGACTAGACCTCGAACTGGAACTCTTCCCGACTCCACCGAAACTTTCTATCAACTCCCGACGAAAAATCCTAAAAAAGTCCTGAACGGGGGGACAAAGACAAACCCATTTTATACCTTGTATCTCTAGCGCCTTCTTTCACTCAAAACTTTCTGCTCGACTCCTGATTCATTCCTATCTTCCGTATGATTGCCGTGTCTTCCCAGAAAAAACACTGTGCGCGTGCCGTTCGCACGTAAGCAAATTGACGTGGGTTACAATTTATCCGAGGTTGTCGTCAATGGACTTTGATCCTTCATTATGATGCTCTAACATATATCTTTATAGTGAAACTTATTACATTATAATCTTATTACAAAAAATTGACATCTTTCACTTTTAATTAATATTACAAAGTTTGTATTTTCACTTATTTACAAGCATTTCTCCTTTTAGTTTTTTCTTTTTCATGTTAAATTCTGAATGAGATATTTCTTAGTAAAAATATTTCATTCAAAATTCAACAACAGCTAGTTTCTTTTCATATTCAGCTTTCAGTACAACAGTTGACTCTTCTGGCCTGCTCCTTATAATTTTCATAAGTGACATCATTCTTATGCACACAGTATTCCTTCCTCATCATCCTTTTCAATCATTGTGAAGCTTGGATCATCTAAACACATTTCAGTATTAAAATGATTCAAGCTTCACAATCCTGAAACCAGCACATTACTGACATAGTCTCAAAAAAACTTGACACTGTTAAATTATAATATTGGTTTATAATTTAATTGATGTTGACTGCGCCATTCTAATATTCTACGTCTATTATCAACTTTGTATTTCTATCAACCGCTCCTTTGTTATTCTTTTACACGTGCATCTTAGGCCTTACTTCCTTCCTCTACTTGACTCGGTCATAACTATAATCTGCTTAAGATAGATCTCTCTATTAATCCCCTATAATATTTTTTTATGTTCCCACTGCTAGTGAATGACCTTTGTTATTAGTCTATCCACGATAAACAGGTTACCAACTCTCAAACTATGCAATTAGAAACAACTATTTGTTCAACAACTGCACCATTCTAATTTGTATATATAGCTTGAGAATTAAAGTATGGAACATAGGCAAGATCAAATTTAACACACACACAATCTCTTATAGCTAGTCGTGGGAATTTTTAATGAAACAAGCTTGCAGGTTTGCTAATTTTTTGGGAGACAGTGCATTGGCAATAGATCAGGGAAGATAGTTATATAAATAAAACATTTTATTTTTATCTTATATGAAACTACAAATCAGAATGTAAGAGGGAGAAAATCTTTCAATCTAGTCATATACACATTAAGTGCAACATACAATTAACTTTCTCTTACATAACACCTGCTTAACCCTCTATGTTAGCACATAAGGAATAACTGTGTGTTAAACTTAGATGAGTTAACATAAAGGGTTAAGCAGGTGTTATGTAAGAGAAAGTTAATTGTATGTTGCACTTAATGTGTATATGACTAGATTGAAAGATTTTCTTCCTCTTACATTCTGTTCAGCCGAATTGGCTTGACATTTGTATAACTGGAGTCTCAGCTTTCCATTTCTGTGGGACAAATCCCACAGATATGGAAAGACTTGCCAATCTGCAGCAAGCAGCAGTACTTGTCAATATAGCAGCCAGTGGGTAGTGGCAGTGCTGTGGCCTGCAACACTTGGCAGTTGATTCAAAGCTATCGTTACAAGACGTACAAACTCTGTTCTCTTGCTCAATCACTTTTCCTTCAATTTAGATACCTATAAGGCTTTATTATATTCAGCCCCTGATATGGAAAAGAGAAAGACTGAAAAAGAAAGTGCCAGTAATAAAAAGAGAAGAAAAGTAATTATGTTAGACGAAAAGCTGGAAGTCATTAAAAGACATGAAAGTGGCACTAGTAATACAATGATTTGCAAGACCTGGGATACAGCAAGTCTACAGTTCGAACTATATTAAATAAGAGCAAAGAATGCAAAGAATCACCTGAAATAGAAAGATCAAGATGGAACGTCTTCTATCACTCTGGCTTGAGGATTGTAACCAAAAAAGAATACCTCTCAGTACAAGGAATATTCAGGCAAAAGCTCTCAATATTTTTACATCACTGAAAGAGACCAAATTTCAAGAGGAATGTGAAAGCTTTACTGCAAGTTTAGGATGATTTGACCATTTTAAAAATTGAGCTGGACTGCATAACATAACAATAACTAGGGAATCTGCTAGTGCTGATAAAGATTCTGCAGGAAAGTTTCCTGAAGGATTACAAAGGATAATTTTGAAGGGTGATTATAACGATTGTCAAATATTCAACATTGACGAAACCTCAACATCAAAGTATATCTAAAGGTCATCTTATGCTTTTATTAGGAGGCAATGCAGAAGGCAAGCTCAAGCCTATGTTAGTTTATCGTGTGCAAAATCCAAGATCTAACATTATTGAAGAAATCAGCACAATTGGAAAAAAAACCCAAAAAACTTGGATTTAATGAACTGGATAATGAAGATGTGAGAAAGTTTTTCAATTCCCGTTCAGAACAGTTAAGTGAGAATGATCTCCTTCAACTAGAAGAACAGCATGCATATGAAGAAAGAGATAAGGAGTGCGAACAAGAAGAGAATATTACGACTAAGAAGCTAACTGCAATAGAACTTGAGTAGTTTTCAATCACATTGAGCATGCTAAGGAAATTTTGTTTGATGCTGTTCCTGATATGGAATGAAGCTTAGAAATCTTCATAGAGCGATTGCCAACTATTGCAAATTGCATGACAAAATGAAAAAGTCTAGCACTATTCAAACATCTTTACTTTTTTTTTTTTTTTTTTTTGCAAGAAAGTAGCTCAATCAAATGTTTAGACATTAAATAAAAATTTAATTAACTTTGATGATTTTATCCTCTAACATAGCTTATACTGTACATTTTTTTCCCAAATTTATGCTAATTGATGGATGAATTATAGTTATTCCCATTGTTTATTGTATTCAATTAACACAATTTTGCTTAGCACACATTAATTGATGGATTAATTAATCGCATTAGTGAGGTTTCCTGTATTTGACTTGTTCTATAGGTTCTCCATTCAAGATACAGCCCATGCTTATGTTCCTATTTTCATAATCTTTGTCTTTAAAATGATGATTTTCATGCCAAATTTGTTACTGAATTCAGTTAAGGAATCCAGAAGACTTGTCTCTGGATTTATATACAAGTATACCATCACCCACATAAAATAAAGAGCTGAAATTAAGATCTCCAATTTCAATATCAGATTTAGTAGCACTGTCTTTCGTGTGATTCATACAGATGAATGACAGTGGATATAGTGTGCATCCTTATCTTACACCTGATTCTGCAACAAACCTACCTATATACTTCTTTTGATTCTAAATACTAGTTTACAACTTAAATACAGACTATGTAGTGCACGATATTAAGTCCAGTTTACACTATGACTGTGGCATTTTAAACAGCTTTCCTCTTGGCTCCTTGTCTTATGCTTTTCCAGATCTACAAAACTTAAGCACAGATCCTTGTTATATCATCATGATTTCTAAGCTGTTTGTTGTAAAGTGAAAATCTGATCCTAACTGGCCTGAATCCAGCTTGATCTTCTACAAGTTTCTCTTCTACAATTTTATTTAGCTTCTTCTGAAGGATGCATTTATAAATTTTACCTGAAAGATTCAGCAAGAAAATTCTTCTGTAATTCCCACAGTTTTATTTCTTTTTTTTACAGATGACACTACAACACCTCTTCTCCAATCATGCAGAATTGGACCTATCTATGCCATCAATTATGCAGTGCAGCCACTGTAAAGTTTTAATATCTCCATATTCCAAAAAAACTTACAAGGAGAGGGAAAGGGATTTGTTTGTAAAGTACAAATAATTAAACCATAATAAACAGCCACTATATACATTTAGTAGTTCAGTTAAAAACTACAGGGCAATGCTAATCTACTGAACTAATAATACTGATCAGGTGATTCATTTAGGCATAGCAGGAATGCATGTCGTTTAATGGAGCAGCAAATCATCTCATAAAATTTGTTGTGCATGTTATGTGTAGTTCTATGGTTTATGTATATTTTGCTTTATTTTCTAAGAATTTTCTTTTGTTTATTGAGATCCAGTATAAATGTTACGCAGTAATAGGATATAAAATATCCGATCATTATCGGAATTATCCACACTTTTGGGAATCCTACATTCATTAGTTTTATTTAGTGTCAGCAGCTGTTCTGTCTTTTCAATAATAGATATCTCACATATGCTAGTATTTTGTTGTAGATATCAACAACTTCTTATAATACACAGAAATATTAATTTTTATTCAGGAGTAGATACATTTTTTTTTACTACATCTGTTGTTTCTGAAGACTAGCATAAAAATGTCCCAATACCTTTAAAAAACTTTCCAACCTCAACAGATGCAATACTTAAACGTGTGGACAGACTTATGTGTTCGTCGAACATGTTGTTTATTATTTTAACGGTATAATAGAACACAGAAACTAAGAAATTATTAAGAAAAAACTAGCACTTTTCTAGGACTCTAGTAATATATGATAGCTTTTTTTTTTTTTTCTTCAGATAGAGGGCCCAAAATCAGAACTCTAGTCATTGTGTTGCTGCTACAATTTTGTTTAAGTACACCATGTTGTTTTAGTCTCGCGTATTGTGACAAACAGTGTTTTTGTGCTCTGAAGATGCTGGTTATAATACCAGCGAAATATCAGCATCAAGTTAATAAATTAATTATTTACTTAGTTTCTGTGTTCTATTATACCGTTAAAATAATAAACAAGATGCAATACTGTACAAGCAAGAAAAACAGTAGTTACTCTGTTTATCACTAAATACAGTAAACAGACATTTAACATCTGTATACTATGTTTAGGAAAATATAATGTAATTAGACACAACTGAAACAACACACTTAATGGAAAAACACTCTGCTCCCACAGACTATGCTGCATGCATGCACACAGAACAGATTTATCGTAGCAGTAAACATAGCAGCTAAATGAACACATTTGTTCTAACATCCACTTTCAAATTTTTTAATTACAGAAAATGTTTCACATCTGTTTATAATACAGTCGCTGGAAAGTGCTCAATTTAGGAAAAGCAAAATGAATATATATATATATATATATATATAAAACTTGAAATCAGTTGGAATTGCATTTGAGATACTCAATATCATACAGACATTTAACAAATACTAATTTTAAGGGTCAAAGTTGTATAACTGAGAGGAGACCTCCACATAGCCTTTAAAGGAATGCGGAGAACCGACCAGGGCTTCTCACCTAATGTCCAATCCTCACCTTCTCGATGTGCACCCTGTTGGGTATCTACTTGGATACTGAATGAACGAGGATGGGCTGGCAATTTGGGATTTAGCCGACCAAATTGTATTCTTATTAGTTGAACCAAAATAAAAAATGATGGTACAACATCACAAAATTTCATGCCGGCTGGGGCGTCGCCCGGTTAAACAAGGCCCCCGTTGTTTTCACCAGGGAACCAGGGCGAACAGCGAAAAGTCAGCTACTGGAATAAATCTGAAAACAAACCCCAACTCAACATCACCAGAGTTAAAGATCGGTACTATCAACGTAAGAAGCCTGAATGGCAAAGAAATGGAGTTAGCTGAGGAATTAGATAAGTACCAGATCAACATAATAGGGGTGACTGAAACAAAAAAGACCAAAACTGGTGAGATCTTTCTGAGCAATAAATACAAAATGTTATATTTAGGCAATGACAATCAAGGAAAAGGAGTAGCAGCCATAGTATTCAACACAAAATACGAGGCTAATCTTCTTGAATGGCAGTCAGTCTCAAGTAGAGTAATGTGAGCAAATATGAGAATGGGGAACTGGACAATGAGACTTATTTGTGCCTATGGTCCCACAGAAGGTTCTACTAAGGTAGAAGTGGAGGAATTTTTTGATGCTTTAGAAAAAGCAACTGACACAATGAAAAAGGAAAAGTTGGTCCTTGTTGGGGATCTGAATAGCAGAGTAGGAAATGATTATGAGACACAAAATATTTTGAAAAAATTTGGAGAAAAGAGCAAAGCTAATAATAATGGCAAATATCTGTTGGATTTCTGCTTAGGACATGGACTGGTTATTACTAACACCATGTTCCAACATCCAACATAAAAACGTGTACAAATTCACATGGAGAGAAGAGGCAAGGAATAAGAAAAGGCTCATTTACTATGTTATTGTTGATAGTGATGTTTTCTCCCTGGTGCAGGACACCAGAGTGTACAGAGGATTTGAAATTGGAAGTGATCACTATTTAGCATTGACCAGGATAAAATTGAATTTCATATTGAAAAGAATAACATGTAAGAAAGTTTTAAAGGCGAATAAAAGTTGAGCAGCTCTCAGATGTGAACTGTAGACTAAAATACACAAAGATTATTGAAGAAAAAATGAAAGAGTTTGAGAACAGGAATTAAACCTTGGAGATTCAGTGGCAAGCCTTGAAGAAAGCCCTGATTGATTCAGCTAGAGAGGCATGTGGTGTCTGCAAGGATAGAAAAATGATAACTCCATGGTGGACAGAGGAAGTTAAACAGGCAGTGAAGGAAAAGAAGAAAGCATATCAAAAGTTCCTGTCAAATAAGTCAGCTTGTGTTCTTAGAGAATACAGAGACAAATGTAAGAAAGCTAAACACTGTGTAAAACTGGCTAAACAAAAATCATGGGAGGACTTTGGCAAGAAGGTAGCAAAATATTCTGGAGGTTGTTGAAAAAGCTCAGAAATGGAGGAAAGAGTGCAGTAAAGCTAGTTAGAGATGATAAAGGTGACATGAAAATGGGAGAAAAAGTTATCCTTGAAGTATGGAGTAATTACTTTGAAAAACTGCTAAATGAAACAAGCAGTGATGACAGCACAGTGATAAAAAACACTGACCAGGCATGCAGTCAGGAATACATATCCATACTTGAAGTAGAAAAAGCCATCAAAGGCTTGAAATGTGGAAAGGCAGCAGGAGTAGATGATATTCGACCAGAAATGCTGAAGTATGGTGGTATAAGAGTCTTACAGTGGCTGCACTGCATAGTTCAGAAAGCCTGGACAGAGGGACGAATTCCCGATGATTGGAGTAGAGCTCTCATAGTACCCATATATAAAAAGGGAAATAAAACTGAATGTGAGAATTACAGAGGTATTTCCCTACTGAGTGTTCCTGGCAAGATCTATGCAAGTATACTTGAGAAACGGTTGAGAAGACTTGTGGAAGAAAAGCTTGGTGAAGAACAAGCTGGATTCAGGCCAAATAGAGACTGTTAGGATCAGATCTTCACTTTACGACAAATAGTGGAGAAATCATGGGAATATAACAGATCTGTATTTAAGTTTTGTCAATTTGGAAAAGGCATATGACAAGTTGCCAAGAGAGAAGTTATTCAATACACTACAGTTATATGGTGTCAATGGGGCATTATATCAAGCAATACTTAGTCTTTATTTGCATTCTAAGTCAGCAGTTAGAATTGAAGGAAGTACAGGAAGATGGTTTAATGTCAAATCTGGTGTGAGACAAGGATGTACATTATCCCCTCTGTTATTCATTATCTATATGGATCACATTATGAAGGAAATTGGTATTAAACATGATATCAAAATTGGAGATGTTAATGTCAGCTCTTTGCTTTATGCAGATGATGTTATACTTCTAAATAAATCCATTACAAGTCTGCAAGATTCTCTGACTAAATTGAATAGCTGTTGTAATAGATATGGTATGAAGGTCAGCAATAAAAAGACAAATACAATGAAAATAGGCAGAATCATTGAAAATATCAACTGTGTTGTGAATGGAGAAACCTGTGGAACAAGTAAAACATTTCAGCTACTGAGGCACGATTTTTACTGAAGATGGTAAATTAAATATAGAAATAGACAACAGAATTAGCAAAGCTGGTATGGTGAGAAGTCAATTGAATAAATTCATACGGAATAAGAGAGAAATTAGTCGGAACACTAAATTAGCTGTATACAAGACAGTGTTCAAACCAGTTTTAACTTATGGATCTGAGAGCTGAGTCAGAAGTAAAACACTTGACCAAAGACTAGAGACAGCAGATATGAGAGTCCTGAGAAAGATTATAGGCATGAACAGATGGCATCAATGGCAATATTATATTAAAAACGAGGCTATTAGAAAAGAACTTGACATTGTCAGCATCCAGGAATGCGTTAGCAGAGCTAATCTAAGGTGGTATGGTCACTTAAATAGAATGGGCAAGGAAAGATTAGCAAAACAAGTGTTCTCTGCCAGGTTGGCAGCGAAACGATCCAGGGGAAGACCAAGATATAGGTGGATTGATACAGTACAAAGTACCTTGGACGATAGAAATATAGGATCTGATAATGTTAGAGTCTTGACAAGTAACAGATCCTGTACATCCCTTGAGGGTGCATGGCAGGAATTTGATGATGATGATAATTTTAGAAATAAAATTCCAGCTAACATGCCGTATAACATCTTTAAGCACATCAAATAAAGTGCCAATGATATCATTTTGAACTGGAAGAAGTTCCTTGAAATACAGTCAAATCCCTTAAGTGACTGTCTAAAAGAGGATCATAATCATGGAGCACATTTAAAAATTCTGTATAATTTCTTCAATTAGCTGAATCTTCAGACTCACCATGACCTCTCAAAGGAAGCTCTTGCTTAGCCAAACAGCATCTTTTTAAAAATGTCTTTATTTTTCTTTACCTGTTCATTATGATGGTAGCTTCAATTTTTCTTCGTTTGTCAATGATAGTGTTCATTGTTTGTTTTCCAAACATCTTAAGACCTAAAAATGACTGAACATGTGATTGGGAGCTATGTTTTTACACTGCTGCTGTTAAAAGATTAAGATCGAAATATCCATGCTTATTCCAAATGCCTCTCTCTCTGAAGAATAATAAAACAAGGCCAACAAAAAAAAAAGTCTTGACGACACTTCACATCCAGACTATTCTACTGCACTGTATTGTGAAATAGAGAAATGTCTCATGTACTCAGTTTTTGCATCTTTTTTTAGCTCAGTAAATTTGGATGAGAAGGACAAGGATCACCTTCTTCATCTGCAGTCATACAATCCTGAAAAGTTTGGCAGAAAATGAGTCATTCATTACATCGTCAACATTGTTTCTCTGTTGTAAATATGGGCAAAAAAAGTTACATATTTATGGAAAATTATATATTAAACTCTTGTCTATATTATATATAAAAACTTGCCTACCACATCAGTTCACACTTTACGCACACAAAACAGATGAAACTCAGAAAACAAAAACAGCAACTCATGACAAATGACAATGTTCAGTTGGATTGGTTGACACAATAGCCAATCAACAGCCACTGATTTCTAGGTGCTATTGTCTCAGCATTTATCCTGTCTTGCCTTCTGGGCAGTTTAAAACTACTGGAATGCTAAGAATATGACCTGCTGCACATCTGTACCCATCTGTACGTCTGATCCAAGAGCTCAAAGGTCTATTTATTTTGAATGCACACCCGGGCTATTATCGTGAACGTGATGCAATGTTTATGCGTTGAAAAGTGTCCTCTTCATAAAGCATTTATATATTGTGTTTAATTTTAGGAATCACGCAAAGCCAGGAAACAACTAGGGGAGTCTTTAACTGGAATAAATGCAAAAATATAATATCTGTGATATTGATATTCCGTGGAGGTGCACAATACATCTAGCAACTCAGGTGTTTAGCCCAACATCTAAAAAGACCACAGAACTCAAATTATTACAAGGAATAATATGAACAACAGGGCTTATGATCACAAGATGGTGGCAGTTGTCTGTCTTGCTCTTTCTCTCTTCAAAATCATTGATTCATTCATAGCTTGGGCTCAATCAGTGAAGGTGGAGACTAGCTGCCCATCTGCCTTTGTTATGACTAAAGAACTCTGCCTACTCACTTTTGGAAGTAAAAGGCATTCGAGGATTTATTACTTTATATTTATCTTTCAAAGTAATTATTCCAGATATTATCTAGGATATCTTCAGTTTTCACATCACCTTTCTCATCTCCTTTTAAAAGTACCTTTGGTCCATTTTTAAGTGTTTGTTTTTCAGTAACCTTTGGAACATTTTGCCACCTTCCATTTACCTTCTATATCCTTACAAAAGTCTTTTCATGATTTTTTTAGCAACTTTTAAACATTAACTTTCTTACATTTTTCACTGCACTCTTTCTGAGCACATGGTGAATGGGAATTGAAGTGTGATCTTTCTGGTGTTAATTAAGATGGTATAGAACATCTATATTCATATACTGACAGCAGACCATCAGTATATGAATACACATGTTCTACAGGATTTTTATTTTATTAAATAAATGTATACTTAATATTCTGTTTCAAATTACCAGTTTATGTTGCTGGTGCATTTATATTGTGAGAAAAGCACAACTAGATGTTCATATACTGTGTGTGTAGTTGTGCATTGTTTGGATAGTATGTTTACATGTAACACTAATTTTTAATGACTTAAAGTTTACTTGATTTATGTTGATGAATTATATGTTATATGTTGATGAATTATATGTTAGTATTGAGATATATACAAAATGCATAACTTAAGTTATTTATTATACTGAAACACACAGACACATAGAGAGTGATCACTTTATTAGGGGAACATCTCCCCATTTAGGAAAATACATCATTCCTGAATACATGGTCATATGGCTGCCGTTTGACATATATCAGACAATTTTTTTTTTTTGATGCATCAGATTGGTAAAAGGTATGACTTGCGAGCTTTGAGCATGGTATGACTGTTGGTGCCAGTATCTCATGTCTACTCTTCTGAATTATCATAGCAGTACACACACACAGACAGGAGTGACCACATTATTAGGAACTTCTTCCCATTTAGGAAAATACATCATTCCTGAAGATGTGGTCATGTGGCTGCAGTTTGACGTAAATCAGGCACACAGATATCAGACAATTCTATTTTTTTTTGTTGTTGTTTTTTGTTAATGCATCCGATTGGTAAAAGGCATGATTTTTTATTTTTACTAAATAGCTTAAGGAAATTACAACATATACTAGGATATACATTGAAATAAATTTTAATACACTTCCAATATTTCGGCAACATCACGTTGCCATTTTCACAGAAACTTAAAAACAAGACACGTGCACACAAGCACAACAAACAGTAAATGAGAATGAAGCAGGAAGCTATTCTTTCTCCAAAAAAGTCCTGATGGCGCCCCTAGTGGGCAATGTTGGTATTCTTGGCCGATTGGACTGAAGGTCTTCTGATGTAGGCTTCCCAAATTTGGGGCGGTCTCATGCAACCAAATTTGTTGAGGTTCGGATTGTTTCTTAGAGCTGAGGCTGATTCCATGAAAAGCCTTTCGTATTTGAATTTACTACGGTATATTATCGTGGCTTTCTTCCACCGTATTCTATGGTGGGTATCCAGCGCATGGTCTGCAAGACCAGAGTGGCTGTATTGGTGAAACCGGATGTAGTCCGTGTGTTCTTTCTGAAATTCTGATATTAGCTGTCCTGCCTGTTTGGCCAAAGTAGGACAGCTTACAGCTGCCATTATGTCCTATAGTGGATGGCACTGATTCCCCCACATACAAAACTAGCTAAACATTTGGCCAAAGCTTTCACACACTATACTGGCAACATGCCTTCACACATAAAAAACTCAGCCCACTTCAAAGCCAGTATAGAAAACCTTACACTCAAACACACTGACATAATGGTCAGTTTTGATGTCTCCTCCTTATTCACAAATGTCCCACTCAAAGAATCCTTAGAGCTAATCCAAACTAAATTTCCTCTCGATATCACAGCCCTATTTCAGTTCACAATGAACTCATGCTATTTTGTTTGGCAAGGAAAATTCTACAAACAAATTGATGGGACAGCCATGGGTTTTTCACTCTCCCCACCCTTGGCCAGGAGACTTTTGAAGAGAAAGCCTTAAACTCTGCCCCACAAAAACCAACCACATGGCTTCGCTATGTTGATGATGTTTGCTATTTGGCCACATGGCTCCGATGCACTCCTCTCCTTCCTAACACACTTAAACAACCTACACCCCAGAATCAAATTCATCCTGGAAGAAGAAAAACACAATCACCTTCCTTTCTTAGACACACTAGTCACCCGCCAGCCTGATGGAACCTTGGTTTTCTCAGTCTATAGAAAATCCACCCATACAGGCAAATACATGCACCAACACCCCCCCTCACAACAATATGGAGTCATTAAGACATTACACAACAGGGCTAAACTTATCTGTTCAAATGACAATGCGTTAACCACAGAACTAAACCACATTCTCAACACTTTCTCAGCCAATGGCTACCCCCCCAAAAAAATCCAAAAAATATTGAAACCAATAAACCACAACCCCCCTCTCCCTCACAACAAGGATTACTCTAAATCCATCACCATACCTTATATCCAAGGCACCTCAAAAAAGAGAATAGCCTGAGAATACCAACATTGCCCGCTAGGGGGCACCATCAGGACTGTTAGTAGAAAGAATAGCTTCCTGCTTCATTCTCATTTATTGTTTGTTGTGCTTGTGTGCACGTGTCTTTTTTTAAGTTCCTGTGAAAATGGCAACGTGACGTTGCCAAAATATTGGAAGTGTATTAAAATTTATTTTAATGTATATACTAGTACACGTTGTATACCTATATCCTAGTATACCTAGTAGTACTATCATATCCTGTACAAATTCCTGCAATGTACCCTTGAGGGTACATTGCAGGAATTTGATGATAGTATACATTGTAATTTCCTTCAGCTATTTAGTAAAAATGCATAACCAATGTCTAAGCCTTTCCACGAGAATGATAAAAGGCATGAGTTGCGAGTTTGAGCATGGTATGATTATTGGTGGCAGTATCTCATGTCTACTCTTCTGGACTTTTCACATACAACAGCAGTCCCATGGATGGAGACAGTTCATTGATGCATGAGGTCGAAGAATGGCAAGAATTATGAAACATATGAGGACCACAACCAGTCAAATCACAGCTCAGTACAACAGCGGTGATCAGAACATCATCTTGGAGCTCACAGTTCCTTGCACACTGTCAGATGGGGTGCAGGAGCAGATGACTATCCTATCTCCCAATGCGGTCAGCTAAGAACAGGAAGATGTGGCACATGATCAATATTGGACAGCTGACGGCTGGAAAAATGTTACGTGGTTTGATGAGTCCTAGTTTGTACTGTATCATGCTGATAGCAGAAATACAATATGGTAGCACCAACATGAGACTATGGACCCTTCCTCCCAAGCAGCAATAACTCAGGCTGGTGGCAAGGGTGTAATGGTGTAGGAAATGTTTTCTTGGCACATATTATATTAGGCCCCTGATACCACTTTATTGCCTAAATGCCATATTCTATCTTAACATTGTTGCTGATCATGTTCACCCATTCATGGCTGCAGTTTGCCCATTGTGAAATGAGTACTTCCAGCAAGACAATGCACCATGCCACAAACCAGTGTGTTCAAGGAACATAACAGCGAGTTCCTTTATTTTAGTGGCCAGCTCACACAGAGAGTACGGGTTGTTCTTAAGGCAAAAGGGGGATCTCACTTGTTATTATATGCTTTTCCTAATAAAGTGGAAACTAAAAGTATATTTAGGATCTTACTTGAGTGCCTGGATTTCAGTATAGAAATCTGTCACTGACTTGCACCTTATCAATGAAAAAAGATTTAATAATTAAACTAAACCTTTTACAAAGGAACTGCGTTTTGTGGCACAGCAAAGTCAACTAGTTTCCTCACTTTGCTGAAACAGAACATAGTAATCACTGTTTAACATAGTGTTTCTTAAACTGAGTTCCAGAGAACTAGCATTCCGAGTAAACATGTAGGGATTCTCCAGAGCATATGAATATTTAAATCTTGTATTACATGTAATTTATGAAAAAAAAAAAATAAATATATATATATATATATATATATTAAACTGACTTATTTCTAGAATCATTATGTTACTTTATTATTTGAAATATTATATTGTGTTTCATAATTAAAATATTTTGCAGTGTCCACTGTCATGATAATTTTTATGAAGATTTTCATAGGGATTCCACAAAAGAAGAAATATTATCTTGTCAAGTCCTGCAGTCAAAAAGTCAGCGCATGATTAAGTAGGTTATTTTTGATTTATGGCCAAATATATTTATGATCTTACTTGTGTGCTTGGATTACAGTATAGAAATCTGTTACTGACTTAAATTTATGAAAAAGATTTAATAATTAACTAAATCTTTTACAATGGAATTGTGTTTTGTGGAAGTACAAGGCTGGCGATTATGACAAACTGAGGAGGCAGTTTAGAGCTATAGCATGGAATGAGGAGTTCAGCAGTAAGGAAATAAATGCTGCTTGGGAACTGACAAAGAAATACATAACAGCATCATCGTGTGAATGTATTCCGAAGGTCAAAAGGCCGAATAAAGTAGGTGTAAAATGGATGAATGAGGGGGCTGAAGCATGAAATCTGGAAGGAGGTAGTACAAGATGAATAATGGTAATAATCAGTTACATGAAAAGTATAACAAACAAGCTAGGAGAGTGACTCAGTAAGGACAACAAAAGTGCAGTATGAACAGAAATTTTTAAATCTAGCAAAGAAAAATCCTAGATAGTTTTTTTTTTAAGATATGTGGCAAGTAGAAGGAAGAATGATGATGATAAGATGTTAATGGATGAAAATGGTTGAATTTTAACTGCTGCAGAAGACATTATTGAGGTTTTCAAGTGATCAATTTATAAGAGTGTTCCATCGTCATCAGGGTGAAATCATGAGAAACTTAAGTGTAGAGAACATAGGAGAAGATAGCTTAATTGTGAGTGAGCAGGAGGTATTTGAGGAAATAACCTTGATGTCAATAAGGTGATAGGATTTGATAACATATCACCACAAGTTTTAAGAGAATGTTCCAGGGAATTGGCATGCCTGTTTCATAGTCTTACACAACAGCACAGGTTCCAAGGGAATAGAAAGAAGGTAAAATTGTTCCACTGCATAAAGGTGGTGATAAGGCTATGGCTACAAATTATAGGCCAACCTGTATAGTTATGGTAAAGTATTAGAGAGATTGGTGATAAGTAGGATATTGAAATGGGTTGATAACAGCAGGCATTATATGTGGTTATTATGAGCATGAGTTTATTAAAGGAAGATCATGTTTTACTAACTTATGTACTATAACAAAGTGACAAACATCTTGGACAAGGGAGATGCATATATAGTGGTATACTTAGATTTTGCAAAAGCTTTTGATAGACTGCCACATGACAAGCTGTTAAATAAATTGAAACAGATGGGATTGGATAACAAACTTCTGAGTTGGATCAGTGACTGGCTGTCAGATAGGTCTCAGAAAATTGTATATGGTGGTGCAGTATCCCAAAAGAGGAAGTAGTGTGATACATGTATCAGTTTTGGGACAACTGTTGTTCAATTTGCATTAATGATATTGGGATGGGTTTAACTGGTGATATGGAGCTGTTTGCAGATGATGCAAAACTGGGGAGAACAATGCAGAGTCAAGCATTGACCTTACAGGAAGACTTGAATAGACTGCATGAATAGGTAGGTAAGTGAAATGGTCAGGTCAATGTTGCAAAGCATAAGGTTTTGAAATTTGGTAAGCAATAATGGAATGCTAAGTATACACTTGGTGGGAAAACTTTAAAGGAGGTAAAAGAGATGAGAGATCTGGGAGTGGTGGTGAACAAGCACCTGAAATTTAGGGGCTACATCACACAAGATATGAAGACATAATATCGGATAATGGCAATGGTATGGAGGACCTTGATATGCAGAAATTAAGAGGTTATAATGCCATTGTAAGTGGGTGGTCTGAAAAGTTCTCGGCCTCAACCATAAATGGCAACACTATTGGCAAGATTTTTTTTTCTAAGTTGGCACATCTCTCATAAGCATCAATGTGAGATTGCAAGTCATTCTATCAAGCAGTTTTTTTTATACAGCTGTCGGAAGCCAAAGTGTTCTCTGTATCCTTTGAAATGGATAAAATTGAGTTTCGTGTGGTTATAAAATTCTTTGTAAAAGAAGGTTTAATGCCAAAAGAAATTCATTCGAAGTTCATAAAAGTTAATGGGCACTCTTCTCCTTCATTTTAGACAATTAAGAAATGAGCTGCCGAGTTTAAACGTGGGCTGTACCAGCCTTGAAGATGATCCACGTGAAGGACGTCCAAAAAAGTGTAACACCACCACCAGAAATCATTGTTCAGTGCACGATATGGTATTGGATGACCGGCGAGTCAAAGTGTGTGAAATTGCTGAGACTATAGGCATTTCAAAAGAATGTATAGGATATATTTTGCATGAAGAATTGCAAATGAAATAGCTTTGCGCAAGATAGGTGCCGCGTGAAATTTCACACTCGCATGAAAATCTCCGAGCAGTGCTTGGAGCGTTTTAACAAGAATAAAACTGATTTTGTGTGGCGATTTATTACTATAGACGAGACTTGGATTCATCAGTACACACCACAATCAAAACAGTGGACAGAAGCCAGTTGTTTAGTGCCAAAGAATACAAGGTCATGGCATCAGTATTTTTGGGATGCTAAAGGCATTTTGTTTATTAATTATCTTGAAAAGGGTAAAACAATAACCAGAGAATATTATTCTGATCTTTAAACCAGACTAGATGAAAAAATTTGTGAGAAAAGATCTGGTTTGCAGAAGAAAAAAATCATCTTTCATCAGTACAATGCACCTGCCCACAAAGGTGTTTTGGCAATGGAAAAATTAAAGGATCTGCACTATGAATTGTTGGAACATTCACCCTATTCCCTAGATTTGGCTCCTCATCTGATTTCTATCTCTTCCCAAAACTAAAACTCTTCCTCGCTGGTCAGCGTTTTTCTTTGAATCAAGAGATGATTGCAGCTGTAGAGGAGTATTTTGCAGATCTTACTGAGAACGGGACAGGATAATGGCACTGGAATAAATGTATTAGTCTTAACAGAGATTATGTTGAAAAATAAAAATAGTTTTGAAATTATAAATTTGTTTTTTTCATTGTTAGGCAGAGAACTCTTCAAACCACCCACGTATAAGGCCTTGATCAGGCCTCATATGGATTATTGTGCACAGATTTGGTCGCCAGGTTTTCATCGTGACAAGGATATGCTAGAAAGGGTCAAGAGAAGATTCACAAAGTTGATCAGTGGTCTTTGGAATGTGGAGTACAATGACAGATTGAATGAATGTAAGTTACATAGCCTCATGAATAGGAGGAAGGGGGGGGTGATATGATTGAGACATAAGCTAGTCGAGGGTTACCAAGTTGACATGGAAGAGATTAAGGAAGGTGTGATCAGAGGAGTGATGAGCAGGTTCCTTACATGGAGAGTGGTTGAGTGGAATGCATTGCCTGTGCATGTTGTGAATGTAGACACATTGTTTAAGGCACGGTTGGATGAGCTCTGTATGCAATAGTGTGTACTTCCTACAATGAGTCTCTGACTCTATGGAGGTCAGATATTAATATTAATAAATCATTTAATCATTTCGTTAAACAGAAGAAAGGCCCTAATATCAAATTCTAGGGGACTTGCTTCAAAGAAGAGCTCTCCAAATTACTTCCTATCTGCCAACCAATTTCTTATGCATTTCACTACATGATCCTCAATATCTATCCAGTTTGTGATAATAGCAGGTTCTTATTGAACACTGTCAAAGACTTTGCTGATATTCAAGTAAATCATATCATAATCATTACCTTATTCTACTTCCTTTGTGACCTAAAAATTATAAAAAATTAAGCGGCTATGTCATAAACGATTTCCCTTAATGAAATATGCTATATCTAGAGATCACTTGCTAACAAGTGATCGCTATCCTGGATAAAATTCCTTGATTTATTCATGTTTCATATGAATGCTTTCTTTGCTATTCAAGTGCAATCTAGACATTAATTAGAAACAAATAAGCATATTTTAAATATCTATCACCCATTATTTTTGCAAAATTAATTAATTTCATTAATGAAAAACAGAATTCTAATTTTATCACAATATACTGCAGCCAAGAAATGATACATATCAGTCATGATTCACCCACCTCTTGTACACTTATACTCCATTTTAACAGTGAAAAATTCAAGAACAGTTTATATTATTATTTTTTGTTTCCCAGCACTCCTCACAGAAATGAGTTCAGATCTGAGTATGCATCTGATATGCACACTCAGTGCATATCAGATAACAAAATTGGAAAACAAATCGCCAATACCATCTTAGATTGGCTCTGCTCACATGTTGAATGCTAACAATATCAAGTTCCTTTCTGAACATCTTCATTTTTCATATAATTTTGCCACTGAAACCATCTGTTCATTTCCCTAATTTTTTTCAGGACTCTCAATATTTGTGGTCTCTAGTTCTTTGTTTTATTCTACAGTTTAAGCAAACAAACTCTTGTTACAAATACCAGTTATTTTATTATTTTATGACATTTTTCTACCATTAATTTTCTTTTGAGTTTTAGGAGTGTTATGTGATGTAGGATCTTTTGTTTTCCAAAACTGACATTTAAAATGAATAAATGAATTACCGTATTTTTCGTGTATAAGACGAACCCTACTTTTTCGAACCCAAAATTAAGAAATTGAGAGACCGAGGGTCTCTCAATATTTTAAACATCTTCACTGTCTAAACATACACTCAGTGGGAGGAGGTCCAAACTGTCTCTCTCTGAAGCTTTATTTCCCTATTCTTTTGCATAATTTATGACTTTTAACTTGAATTTTGAAGAATATGACAATCATTTTTTATTTTCGGACATTTTTATGGGCTAATGTGAAAATATTGTTAATGTATTAACTTACCCTGCCAACGAGTTGCAGACGTATGAATGCTTTCAGAGTTCCAATTGGTTTATTCAGAATCAGCTGATAATGACGTAAATCCACAGAGTTAACAAAGGCTAGTGATTGGTGGAAGCCTGTTCGTGGACACAAGGTCGCCACGGCAACCACGAGTTTCTCAACAGTTACCCCCCGCGTATAAGACGACCCTCAATTTTTGGTCTAAAAATTTTCGAGAAAAGTATCGTCTTATACACAGAAAAAAATGGTATTTCATTTATTCATTTTTTTGTCATTTTTGAAATTTTAATAAAAAAAAAAATTCTATGTCTATATGAGAAGGTAAGTGAGGAATAAACATGCTTAATTAAGAGTAGGGATTCACAAGTAAAATTCTAGAAAATTAAGGTTTGGAATAATCTCTTGATTGTGAAAAATTAAAACCAGCAATCTCTCAATTTCTCAATCTTGATAGTAGATCAACATAAATTCTACCACAACTTTTTTTTAACAAAATATTTTTAAAAAATCAATTTTTAATAATTTAGCAAGAACTTTACATTTTTATATAAAAGACTATAATTAAAAAAAGTAATATGTTTGAATTTTTTCTAAATTTTTCAAACTTTTCCTTTTAGAAATCTCTCAAATATGATTCAGCTATTTAAAAAAATAGAGTATTTTATAATGTTTTCTATATTACATCAAGTATGCTATTGAGAAATATTTTGAATAAAAATTTTACAAAATCAGTCATTAAAAAATGATTGATATATAATGAAATTTTATGTACATATAAAATCTCAAAGTAGCAAGGATTATCTATATATAGTATATAATTTGTGTTTCTTTGATCTCACAGCACTGACTTCAAAAACATAAAATCTATGGGGGGGGGGATTCTCAAACAAGATGCAGTGTCAGTCTGAAATGGGGGTGATGAATATGTGTTAAAATCAAAACTGAGCATTTGAATAATATCTTGATAGGAAAAGTGAAGTCTGCTTTTGTCAGAGAAGATGGCTGACAATCCTAGAAAGAGGGAAAGCATATGCAGCTGGCATTACCAAAATGAAGTAACAACACATCTGTGGGCTTTGAGTTATGGTATTAACTAAACAATAATAAAAAGTCTGATCCCTTTTAATGTGACTCCCACTGACAAAAGATTTTGCAAACCTACAGTACATATTATTTGTACTTAATATTTGTACTACTGGTGGGGCTGAGGATTTTTTTCCCCATTTTTTCTTTAATTTCATCTATTTATTTGTTTCATTTTTATTTTTACATAGGCTGGAAATTCTGCTCTAGAGACCAAACATTAAACTTTTTAAGCCTTTCAAGGCCTTCACACTGGTGTGAAGGCCTTGAAAGGCTTAATCTTACACTGGTCAATGAAACTCATCTTTCACCTAAAGACAATCACAATGAAATACACTTGTAAATAGAATAAAAAGGATGATGGCATTCATTTTTGGAATTTCAAATTGATCCATTAGCTAAATAGTGTACTCTAATGAGAATTTGCAGAAATTATACATATATACCCTGACATCAATCTGCCCACAGAAATAGTAAATAAACATATCTACTGTTAATAATCCCATCTACAAACACTTGCTAAAGAGTTTGTAGATTTTAAAACATTATTAAAAGATTCAACTGCAATAAGCAATGCTCTTGGTTTTGTTAAGAATAAAATATATTGATAAACCATACACACACAAAATCGACATGTTTTATCTTCATGACAAGAAAGGCGTCTCTAAATGAAATTTAACAATGCTGGTCCAGAGTCTTGAATAAACTTATTTGCTTGTCCAAAATTATAAACAGACTGAGAGGAATCTAGAGCAATATCCCTTCTATTAAATTATCAATGCATTATCACATAATTTGTGTCTTAATCTCTAAATCTCAATGTAAATGAAAACCCTCACAGTAAACAGACTATAGTATAAATAAAGTGATGAAAGCCATGTACAGAAAATGAATTAATTTTATACTGTGAATACTTGAAATAGTTTCATTGCCAACTGAAGAAGCAAATAATTGTAGTCCTGAAAGGAAAAAAAGGGAAAATAATAATTCTAGTTAGTGCTGGGGCTTCTTGGAACTAAATGCCTTCAGAAAAGACTAAGAATGCTGATTCTGATATGAAGTATTTAATAGTACTGTTCACCTGATATCATCATTCAGCAAGTTATTACTTTTGCTGATGCATCAATGCAATATCACAAATAAAATTGTTAACAGTAAAGCAACTCCAAAAATTGAAGGTAATTTAGGTTTAAATATCTGATTCATTCTTTCCAAAGCCTATTAAGAAACTTGAACAAACTTGCAATGAAGGCTTTCATATTTTTTCAGATTAGGCCAGTGTTTTAGTCACTTTATAATTTTTGACTACATTTTTAAAGTATCAGCTCAACTTCTCTGAGAAAATTCATTATAGTGATTTACTATAGTGACTCTCGCTATAATAAACACCACAGTATAACTACAAAAAAAATAAAATAAAATAAAAATCTTGACCAAACCATAGATACAATTCTATGCTTAAAAAAATACTCTGCTCTAAGTTATAATGAATCCAACATTAAGCCATCTGTGTGCATTATTCTTATTCCCCTCCATGTAAAGATGCCAACCACTCCAAACAAGAGATCATAATTTTTCCTATTCAACATGTGGCCTAGAATTTGAATCAAGAGTTCAATTCTTTAAGACTTTCTATCATTCATATTTAATATCATTAGCAGCCCTATAACCAGCATTATTATATAACAAAGATAATCTGAGTATATCACTATGCAGTTCATCTATAAAGTAAATATTACTGCAGTTTCATTTTTAGTGAGATGAAGAAATGAAATGCATTGAAGAGCAAAAACTCAGCAAAATGATACAATAGATGCTGTACAATGTTTTTATAAAAATTAAAATTTTGTGTACTTTAAGTTAAATTTCTGAGGCTGTATGATCAGATAAAAAAAGAAGCCAAATAAAAACTGCAATGGTCATCATTTCTCAGAAATTAATCTTCACAAATACTCATGAAATTATAATTTTTATATAACAACTTGTATATATGTTTACTAAGTGACAACCATAAGAAATATATTTCATTTCGATAATTTCACATAACAGTATATGATCACCACAAATTACATAATTTTAAATTAACTTTACAAATGTAAAATGAATACGTTCATATCCTGATTTACATGCCTTCATTATCAGTATTGTAAATTTAAGGGACATTACTGATTTATATTACTAACCTTTAAGTTCTTCCTGAATAATAATACATCATAAAAAAACACTGCAAATTCATAGTTATGAAAACGTACTATTACGAAAGCGCTGTCTCTGTCTGAAAAGGATACTCTCACTTCCAGTTATTGCAGGGTCTATTCCTAACTGTTCCATCATTGAAAAAACAGTATCTGAATCAGAGTTGTGCTTTGAGGTAACTTGTATGGTTCTGATTGGAACTGTCAGCGTTTCATCTTTCTTCTCCAGTTTACAATACTCTTCATCTAAGTAAGCTGATTCTTTCTTGGTCACCGGAACAATGCTCCACTCTGGTATGCTGACATCCTTAGGCAAGCTATAGCAGAAAATAATAATTTCCATATATCAGATTTTATGTATAACAGCTAAATTTATTATCTCCTAAAGCATCTTTATATGTAACAACTTTATAAAAAAAAAAAAATTAATCAAATATTTACAAAGTAGAAAGTTACCTACAGTTTAATAGCAGATACTTTATTAGCATTGCTTTTATTAATTGGAGGTATTGTTGTTACTTCTATTATGTTACTGTTTGCATTTCAGATAGGAATTTACTCAAGAACTAAGAAGCAATAATGTCAGCTAAATAACTATTTTCTAAATTGCAGCCAATCTCCTGTTTCCACAGCTTAACTCACTTTTTTTTTTACATATATGAGATGTCTTTTTATGAGATATTTATTATTATTATTATTTAGATAATACGAATAAAACAGTTGAGGAGTAACTCAATCTGACCTGTGTTAATAGCTTCAACATTTTACTTGGTTCTCCTTCCTGATCCACCTTTCCATTTTGATCCAACTTTATGGAAGGAGGATGCAACTTGTAATGGAGCAACATAACCTAAGGGTCCAGAAAATTCCATTAAAATGTAATGGTACCATCTGAGAAAGGATCCCATCTCCTTGTAATTCTTCCCTTTCATTTAAGCAAATGAAGGGGAAATCAAAACTGATTAAACAGTAAGACTGTAGAGAGGTCTGGTCAGAAATGACTCAACCCCCCCCCCTTTAATCCAATTTAAGATCCCCTGAAAAATTTAGCCCCAATCAGATGGGGGGAGGGGGGTCAATATCTCTGTAAGTCACATCATCCAAATGATTTCAACCAAATTTTAAATATAACTGCTTTTAACACTGCTTAAGGTCATCTGAAAAGTTACCCCAATGTCAGAAACAGTTCTCTTTCGATTTAATTTGGACAAAATCATTTGAATAATGTGATTTGTAGAGGTGTTGAAATAAGGACAACCCTTCACTTAGTTTAAGAAGGTTCTCTGAAAATCTCAATCATGTTAGAAACAACTGTATTCAAAATGTGGTCAAAATCAGTTAAAAGACAACTTGTAGAATTGCCTGCCAAGGAGCTGAAATTCACATGGGAGTATAGTCAACATAAAAAATAGCAATGTGCCAAATTTAGTCAAAAAAAAACAAAAAAACATTTGAATGATGTGACCTGCAAAGATGCATCCATGGATGAAGTGCTGTCTCTCTTCATACCATTCATTTTAGTCTGCTTTTCTCAGCCTTCAGCAGCATAAGATAAAAACAATCAGCTGAATGGTATGACTAGTAGAAATGCCTACAGAGGAAGAGGAGAAGAAATGGGATATTTTTGGTCACTGCTATTTTCAAAGCACTTTTTTTTTCTTTTTTTTTTAATGAACCAAATTCAATAATGCTTCAATTTGACAGATTACATCCTGTTGAATATCCCTGTGAAATAAAAGTGACAAATTTACAAGACTTTGCCACTCTTTTTAATGAGCCTCTCCCACAAAAGTGTTTTGTAACCTATAAATACACTCATATTGTAAGGTGGATTAAGAATATTTTCTATTTTTTTTTATTTTATTAATTTCATACTTTTTTTGCACAGTAATACTCTGCCTTATGACGCTTCACTTTACAATGATCTGCTGATCAATGCTTTTCAATTATGACAAATGCCCATTTATATGAGGCTGCATTCACTCATTGTCATATAAAAGAGCATTGGTCATAACTGACCAATTTTAGCAACATGATGCTCACATGAACTGTGTTGTTCCCTGCATCTCTGTGTTTTGATGTTTATAACTATTATTTTATTGTTGTTAATAATGGTAGATAAAATTCAAAGTAAGGGTGTAGTTGCTTCCAGTGAAAAGAAAATGTGTAAACCTATTACACCTCCAAATTAAAAAATTAGAATCAAAGAAAATGCATTGAATGATTTGCAATTCTAATTTATTGCATAGAAAATAATTATTACCAAATATGAATTAGCATAATCTAAACCTATGTACTTTGTAGATTACATAACCATGTAAACACATAAAAATGTAATATTATTATTATTATTACAGGCAACTCCAGGGAGTCCTTAGACTCATCGAGGGAGGCTCCAAATCATATTCATCACAACTATTCGACATTCATACAGTATCTATCATACCTCTCCTTAAACTCATTCACTGTCACAGCATCCACCGCAGACTGTGGCAGCCCATTCCACTCATTCACCACTCTAAAAGTAAAAAACCCACCTCTAACACCCTTACTAACCACACTTTTGCCCTGTTTCCATGGATGTCCCCTAGTCCTCCCACAACCAGCCCTGTTCTCAAAAATATCTTCTGAATTAATTTTATAGAAACCCTTCAGTAATTTGAATGTCTCAACCATATCTCCCCTCCTCCGCCTATCAACCAATTTTTGCAACCCACAAATCCTCAACCTGTTCTCATAAGGTTCATTCCACAGACCTGCTATCATCTTGGTCACTCGCCTTTGGATCCTCTAACCTCCTCCCCATCAAGAAGAAACCTAGGTGACCAAATCTGGGCACAGTAGTCGAGAGGGGTCTTATCAAGGCTCGATACAGAGGAACAATAACCTGTTTATCTGCTTGTCAACGTATTCTTCAGCAACCAAGTGATTTGATGAGCTGATTTGGCCACTTTTGTAATGCGCCCACTAAACTTCAACTCCTTATCCACCAACACTCCTAAATCTCGTGCCTCATCGATTTCCTGGAGTACAGCTCCACCAATGTGGTAAACTGCTGCTAATCTTTTCACTCCAAAATACATAACCTTACATTTTGCCACATTAAATTGACATCCATTCTCCTTAGCCCAGACCTCCAATCTATCCAAATCATCTTGCAAAATTTTGACATCATCTGCATTCACTATCATCCTACCCAAATTTGCATCATCAGCGAACAAATGAACTGTTCCTCTTAGATCCTTCCCTATATCGTTAATGAACAAATTAAACAGCAGTGGTCCATGAACAGAACCCTGCGGCACACCACTAGTCACAGGCCGTCTTGTGGACTCTACTCCTGAATAAATCACTCTCTGATATCTCTCCGTCAACCACCCTCCTATCCATTTCACCAACCCTATATCCATCCCCATATGCTGCAATTTACTGATTAGAATTCCATGTGGTATCCTGTCAAAGGCCTTAGCAAGGTCCAGTAGAATCACTGTTAACCCATTACCCTTATCCAGTTCATCCGTCACTGTGTTATAATATGTGAGCAAGTTACTGAGGCATGACCTACCTTTCACAAAACCATGCTGTCCCCAATACAGTATCCCATTTTCATCTATCCAATCTTGTATTTTCCTCTTGACTATTTTCTCCAAGACCTTGATAGTGATTCCTGTTATGCTGATCGGCCGGTAATTTTCAACAGCAGCGTTGGAACCACCTTTATGCAGAGGAACTATTTTCCCCTCTTTCCACCCCCTTGGGATTGACCCAGACCCGAGGCTCAAATTAAACAAAATGGTCAAGGCCACTGACAATTCTTTAGCCGCTTCACGTACGACACGAGCTGGTATACCATCCAATCCCACAGATGTATTGACATTGAGGTTTTGTAAAAGACTACTCACCTCCACCTCATTCACCACAATTCCCGTATTAACTTTTGGTTCATTCATTTCTGCAATGTTACCACCTAGATGATATACTCTTGCAAAGTGCTCGCTCAGTAATTCCACTATATCGACTGATTCGGTACGTCCCTACCCTCAGCATTTTTTAAAATCATTCTGCCATGAGCATTTTTCCTTTTACTTGCAACATACTGAAAAAACTGTTTGGAATTCTCTTTAGCCTGCATGGCCAATTTTCTTTCGTAATCCGCTTTTGTTTTTCTTACCACCCTTGTTACCATCCTGGCCTGAGCTTTATACTGTTCCTGCGCCTGCTGGTCACCTTTCTCCTTAAATTCCCTCCACAATTGTTTCTTTCTTTGCAGCTCAAGCTTAATAGTGTTATTCATCAGTTTAACCCCTACTTGATTTATTATTCGGACTCTTGGTATACAGACAACCATTGCCTCCTGCAAACACTTCTTAACCACCTCCCATGCACTATCAACATCCAGCCCTTGCAGTTTTACATGCCATAGCACTGAGCCAAGCACACTCCTAAGCTTGTCATACTTACCAGCCCAGTAATTCCACATGTACCCTGTCTTAATTGTAAATTCCACTCCTTTAGCCACCTCCCAAGTCATGACCTTATGGTCACTCTCACCAATTGGTGGCAACATGGTCATGTTTGTTACAGCCACATTCTCAGTTGCAATTACTAGGTCAACATCTTTCTCTAAATCCAGAGTAAATTATTAAAAAAGGGTGGCACACCAATTGGCAATTCCTATAGGTAGAGATGACCTGCTAATGCTTCTGCCTGATATCTCCACTTGGGCCTGGCTCCCACTGAAGAGACCTCAATAAAGGTCGAAACTAGTCTGGGTAGTGGCCCTTCCCTTAATGCATAACATTAGACATATCTGCAAGGAGATGTGTTTTGCATTATAGGAGATACTGAGACAGGAGTGTTGGTAGCTTGCTCCACCTTTGCAACGAGTTGCCCTGGTGTGTACCACCTTAACCCAGTCCTGAAGATACTTTCAGGCACAAACTTTGTTTGCTCACACTTGGATAAAGGATTAAACTAAATTTATTATACTAGGTCAAGCACTCTCTGCCCCCTGTTATTTTCCACTACATGCTGTCGCAGCTAGTTGTCCCTTAATAACCACATAAAATCCAATTCCTTCTTCCCATATGCCCTCTCCTCTTTCCAGTCAATGTTACCATAATTGAAATCACCCATAATAATTACCCTCCTTCCACTCATTTCTTCTATTTGCCTATGCATACTATCCCCACCATCTATTCCATCACCTGGTCTATAGCAGCACCCAATTGTATATTTTGTTCTGCTAGATTCTATCTCACACCAAACAGCCTCAAACGTGCTCTTTTCTCTATCCTGCAGTTCAACTTCTATACTCCTTGGCTGCAACTCATCAGCTATCATCAATAACACTCCTCCCCCCTCCTTTTTATTCTCCCTGTCACTCCTGAACATGCTATACCCGTTGCATTCAATCCCACTAGCTTTATCATCTTCTGTCAGCCATGTTTCACTAATACCAACAACCTGTGGCCTGGAAGTGCCAACCAAGGCCAAAAACTCTTCCTTCTTGTTCCTAATACTCCTGGCAGTAGTGTACATGAATTGCAGAAGTCCATTAGTCCCATCCCTATTTTGATGCCTTATACTAACTATCCCATTCTGATTTGTTGTCCTTCGTACTCGCTCGGGCATATTATACTCATTCATACACTCAACTTCCTCCCTAAAGTCTGCATATCTACTCCCTCCCCCCATTAATAAATCTAGTTTCCCTGAGTCTGTACATTGACCTCCACATCATTCATCAACACTTTTTCAAGCCTCCGTACACCAACTCCATTCAAATGTAACCCATCCATCTTATATAAATCCTTTCGCCCATCGAACTCACTCCACACATCCACAAATTCCACTCCACTCTCCATGCATAACCCACGCATAAAGTCATTGGCAATTATGACCCTCCTTCTAAACACTTCACTGTCATACCGCGGTAAAATACTCACCATCCTAACTCTCTCTCTCTTCTCTTTTGCTACCTCAAGTAATTCCCTCACATCCTCTATCATTTCCATTTTGTCTTCTTTCAAATCATTTGTTCCTGCCACAATTATCATCTCTTTCACCCTTTGTTTTTGCACTCGAATAGATTCGCTGACGTCCTTTATGTTCGCACCCGGCTGGTACGATTTCATCAAACTCTCAACTATCACACCTCTTAATAGCGAATCCCCATACAGCACTCGTTCCTTCATTTTATTGATGTTTACGAACGTTCTATTATTTTTCGTAATAGACTTTTGCCGTTTATTAGTCGGTACGTTCAGCACACATTTTTCCATATGCTCCAGTTGCCTTTTTGCTCTGTGTATCGCTCCGCTCAATCTTGCAATTTCACTACTCGCATTTATCTCACCATTTTCATTATCGATCAAATCATCCATTCGTTCTGTATTTCTACCTTCATTTACACTTTCAACGACGCTCTCACACCTATCTGGCACTACCTCACAATTCCCTATCAAACCGCCATTTTTTTCATTCTGACTATCATTAACGATATCACTCTCGCCACCCGAAACACGCTTGAGATCCTCATTCTCCTTACACTTTCTGTACATATTAACTCCACTATCACCATCAAACCAGACTCCCACTGCTCTTCGCAAAGCATACATCTCACAGACAGCACATTGCAGAAACTCTTTTATATCAATACTCTTCTAGTAGTAAGACTTATACGTTGGTTAGACATAACTGGTAATTAATTTACGGAATTAACAACGCATATGAAGTATTTAATTAAAGATAACTTTAATGAATCACTTCTATATTTCGGCAATGTCACATTGCCATCTTTAGGAACATAAAGATATGGTATGTGCACTAAGGAACTAACAAAGCAAATGAGGAAGAATGTAAGAAACTAATTTTGTTCCTACAGTCCTAATGGTGCCCTCTTGCGGGCTAATTTGGTAGTCTTGGCAGTTGGGCTGAAGTTCTCATAATGAAAGTCTCCCAAATTTGGGGCAGTTTCATGCACCCAAATTTGTTGAGGTTAGGAACGTTTTTTAGAGCTGCTGAAGATTCTTTGAATAATCTTTCGTATTTAAACTTGCTGCGATGGATTATTTTTGTTTTCTTCCAACGAATTTTATGGTGGGTATCTAAGGCATGGTCTGCCAACCCAGAGCGGCTGTACTGGTGAAACCGGATGTAGTCTTGGTGTTCTGAAATCCTGATATTTGTTGTTCTGCCTGTTTGGCCAAAGTAGGACAATTTGCAGCTGCAAGGGACCTGGTATACACCAGGTAGGTCTAGGGGAAGTGGTTGGTCTTTGGTAGAGCGGATAAGGGATGCCAACTTTTTATATGGTCTGTAACAGGAAGTAAGGTCATATTTTTTGAGGATATTAGTTATTTTTTCAGAGGTGCCCTGAATGTAGGGGATAGTGATAGACTTGGTGTATTCTTTATTGTGGAGGGGGGTTGTCCAACTGCCAAGACTACCAAATTAGCCCGCAAGAGGGCACCATTAGGACTTTAGGAACAAAATTAGTTTCTTACATTCTTCCTCATTTGCTTTGTTAGTTCCTTAGTGCACATACCATATCTTTATGTTCCTGAAGATGGCAATGTGACATTGCCGAAATATAGAAGTGATTCATTAAAGTTATCTTTAATTAAATACTTCATATGCGTTGTTAATTCCGTAAATTAATTACCAGTTATCAATACTCTTAAACAAACATGGCGACCTGGCCGCCATTTTTTTTTTTTTATCGTTGCCATATGTACACTATCTTATCTTAAAAATAATAATTAAAATAACACAGAAAACACACAAAAATTGCACAGACATACCAAGAAACAAAAAGCAAACAATACTACGTAAAATTGCTAATGATAACACAAAATACTACTAATCTTTTCAATAGCTTTTGACAAGCTGACAATCATATCAGTGCGACACCTATCGACTCCAATATAAATATATAATATAAATGATAACAAAACTTATTTGAAAACAATTACAAAATTAGAATAATTTTTAACGTGGTTCCAAATATTAGAATAATGCAAAAATAAATGCACAAAAATTACAGTCAGAGGGAAAACAACATGATAATTGGTACTTTGTTGCATCCCCCTTAGCTTTTATGCCATTCATCAATGGTTGGGCATATTATTTACTAGCGGTTCAGTCTTTTATATATATATCAAAACATGCCTGTATGGTCTGCAGACTAGAAACAAGTTCATTTTTGTCTCCAAAAAAAAAAAAAAAAAAAAAATTATGAAGAAATGTCTTCAAGTTCTTGAAGACATTTCTTCATAATTCCCCACAAATTCTCAATGGGGTTTAAATCTGGTAAGTTTTCCAGCCAAGGAATTTACATTGATTTGCCTTTCTTTGAGCGATCTAGTAGTGGCCTTGGAAGTATGACAAGAAGCTGAATCTTGCTGAAAAAGAAAATCATCATCACATAAATCTTCCAATGCCAGTAACATAAAGTGCTCAAGAATTTCTTGGTACATATGGAACTGACTCTTTTATTTTATTTTTATATAATTTTGGGACAATGGTCTATCATACACTGAGATAGGCTCAGTTCAAAAAAAAAAAAAGTTTTAAAAGCTGTTTCAAATAATTATCTTTTAGTAGGTGACTAAATTCCATTTCCTTCCCGCCATCTAATCTACAAATCTGTCCCCATAATTGAAATCCCTATAATAATCAGGCCTTGATAAAACCTCACTTGGAATATTGTGCTCAGGTCTGGTCTCCATTGTGGTTCTCATACAGTGGAGAGAGTGCAAAGGAAAATGTTAAAAATGATATCAGGATTGTAGAATACTGATTATGAAGATAGATTGAGAATTTGTAGACTCTAGACACTAGTAAACAGGAGAAAGAGGGGTGATATTGATTGAGATTTACAAACTTCTGAAAGTGTCAGAGGATTTCAGTTGACGGAATTTTTCATTTTATGGAGGGTACGGAAAGGACAAGAGGGCATCCTTGTAAGCTGAGAATGAATGCCATTCAGAACAGGATGAGGGCTAGATTTTTTTCTCTCTTAGCGTGGTGCATGATTGGAATGGATTGCCAATGGATGTTGTGTGTGTGTATGTGTGCAAGCAACCTGAATGAATTCAATAATAAGTATGATGGCTGGTACATGTAGTATGTGGCCTCCCTCAATAAGTCCCTGACACCCTGGAGATCTCTTAATTATAATAATAATACTCAGCTTGAACTCATGCTATTTGCTCTTTCATGTCATCCACATCTTCCCTTGCTTACAGAAGCAACCAACTATATATTTTGTCCTGCTGGCTTCTATATCATACTAGATTGCCTTCCACATCTGTCCTCTTGGTGACCATCTACATTTTCATCTTCATTAGTAATTCATCTGCTATTATCACCAGTACCCCTCCTCTCCATTCTATTCTATTCTATTCCTTCTATCCACCCTGAAAACAACATATCCCTTACATCCTATCTCTGTGTGTCTACATCATCCACTATCAACCAAATCTCATTAATGCCTATAACTAACTGAATAGGTTGCATCTACTAATACCAAAAACTGTTGCTTCTTATTCCTGATGCTTCAGGATTAGTATACATAAACAGCAATATCTCCCTTTGACCCATAACTACTTTTGCACCTTAAACTGATCTCTCTTCAGTTTCACTACCTGAGAGACTAAATTCTGCATTTTTTTGGTCATTCTCACACTCACTTGTTTCACTGGTCCCCCCCCCCCCCAACACACACACATCTATAACAGCTCTAGTTTTTCTGATTTTTCATTTCCATGATTTGTGTGAGTAATGCTTTCTCAAGACACATAACTCCAAATCCATTTAAGTGCAATGATCAGCCTCATATAAACGTGTGGACAGACTTATGTGTTCGTCGAACATGTTGTTTATTATTTTAACGGTATAATAGAACACAGAAACTAAGTAAATAATTAATTTATTAACTTGATGCTGATATTTCGCTGGTATTATAACCAGCATCTTCAGAGCACAAAAACACTGTTTGTCACAATACGCGAGACTAAAACAACATGGTGTATTTCAACAAAATTGTAGCAGCAACACAAAGACTAGAGTCCTGATTTTGGCGCCCTCTATCTGAAAAAAAAAAAAAACGCTATCATATATTACTAGAGTCCTAGAAAAGTGCTAGTTTTTTTTTCTTAATATGACTGTCTCATTAACTTGCCAAAGATCTGGGAGACAGTCATATTAAGAAAAAACTAGCACTTTTCTAGGACTCTAGTAATATATGATAGCGGTTTTTTTTTTTTTTTTTTTTCAGATAGAGGGCGCCAAAATCAGGACTCTAGTCTTTGTGTTGCTGCTACAATTTTGTTGAAATACACCATGTTGTTTTAGTCTCGTGTATTGTGACAAACAGTGTTTTTGTGCTCTGAAGATGCTGGTTATAATACCAGCGAAATATCAGCATCAAGTTAATAAATTAATTATTTACTTAGTTTCTGTGTTCTATTATACCGTTAAAATAATAAACAACAGCCTCATATAAGTCATTCTGTGCACGAAATTTTCCAAATGTCTACAGTTTGTAGGCATTTGGAAAATTTGGAACAATCTAAGCATTGACTCATTTGCATTTATGCCCTCTGCCTCAATTCACTATGACAGCAGTCTTGCAATCTTTACTTTTTTTCATGATATACTTTTCGGTTTTCAAATCATCAGTACCTGCCAAAGCAATCAACTCATTCACTTTACCTCTTTGCATCCTAGCAGCTTCCCTAACATTAATTTTCACAAGAGGGAAACAGGATCTTGTCATCAGAGAATTATCATGAAAACTCTCCTTCTCTTGGTTTGTCATTTGTTCCTTTTTCTTACCTATTCTTTCTTTCATTCTCAGCCCTTTTCATGCAAGAGACATTGCTTCCCACTCACTTTTGATAATGCCTGCATCTCCAGATTTACACTACTAACAATTGATGAGCCTTCTTTCACAGCTTCACAATAATCACCTTTCCTAACATATGACCATCATATCCATAGTCTTCTTCACCAAAAAAAAAAAAAAGTGTCATTTTCCACTTAAATGCATCACCTACCTGTACAACTGCTAACACTATAAATTTCAAATCAATCCTTCCCACTGAATGTTGTTCTCAATTTCAGACAGTGTAACACAATCTTGCTAAAAATGCTTGATGCTATCCATAAGAGGTTAATAAGGTTAATTGATGCGCCTTCTTTCACAGCTTCACAATAATCACCTTCTCATAGAAACTGTTTCCATCTTTGAGTATTTTCATGTGTTACTGACTGCTACCATTCCTCCACTTTCCCTTAAATTGTTTCCATCTTTGAGTATTTTCACGTGTTACTGACTGCTACCATTCCTCCACTTTCCCTTAAGCTTGCAAAAACACATGAGGAACTGCTGGTCAACATCCCTTCACTGTGCAGCATCAAGCATACCTCTGTTCTTTGGAAGTATTCCTCACATTATTTTTCCTATGGACCATTCAAAAAAGCATATCAACAGGTTCCTCTTTTTCTTCTAAATAACTTTCCAACATGTGGCACTGATCTATGAAGGGTTTTGCAGCCTCTCATGGGTGAGGTGGATATTAAAAAACAATAATAAAGAAATAAAAAAAAAAATGGGGCATCATTCAACCACTCGACAAGCCATAATATCCACCAGTTTCTGACGAATCTTTACATTAAATTCCATGAGTTAGAACAGTCAGGACTTGGAGAACAAGCTACCTCCACCAGACATTGAATCCTTTGAAAGAATATTAAAGTTCTTGATAAAAGTCATTATCTTATGGAATGCTTATATAAAGGGACAGCATTAAACCACTCACCAAGCCATAATCTCCATCAGTTTATGATATCCAAAATACTTGATCATCATCATGATGCTCGTCAAGGATTGTTTAGGGCTAAAGTGGCCAGTTCTGGCTTTAGAAGTCATCATTGAATCTCTTAAAGAGGATGTCCTGGTTTTCTTTTTCCTAGTGGTTTGTAATTTAAGGCTTGCTTTGGTAATCTTTCTGTTTTCATTCTTTCAATGTGTTCCATCCATTTATGTTTATATTTTTTAATTTTTTCTATTACTGATTCCTGGTTGAATTCTTTCATAATTTCTTAATTTCTTTTGTGATCGAATAGAGTATACTTTGCAGTTTTTATCATAAACTTCATTTTAGCTGTTATTAATTGTTGTCTTTTTGTTTTATGTCCAGATTTCACTTCCATACAATAGGACTGGTAGAGCTAATGTATTATATCTTGCATCTTGTCCTTTGAAGGACATCATTTTTGATTTTTCTGTTGATATTATCATTCATAATCTTTGGCTATTTCATTTAAATTTAAAATATCTTTTTGTAAGTTATCTTCAAAATTTGTAATTATTATTAGTTCAGTCAAAAAAAGTTGAATACCTTGATGGAAATTTTTATTTCATTTTATTATTATTTCATTTAGATAAATATTAAAAAGAGTTGCTGAAAGGGGACATCCCTGTCGGACTCCTTGGTTTACCTCTCTTGTACATGATAGTTCATAATTTAATCTTCTTTGTATTTGATTATTTTCATATATACTTATGATAGCTTTTGGAATATTATTTGATATTTGTCTTTCTTTTAATGTTAAATAAAATACTTCTTTAACTTTATCAAAGTCAATAAACGTAATGTGTTTCTAAATGATATACTCTTCTTTTTTCTATTGTTAATTTTAGGCAAAAGGCTGGGTCTATACATGAGCGTCCTTTTCTAAATCCATTCTGTACTTCTAAAATAAAGTTTTCAGAATATTTTATTAGTTTGGTATTTAAATTCTGCTATATGTTTTGCAACAGGAATTTAGAATACTTATACCTCTGTAATTTTTAGGGTCATCTCTACTATCTTTTTCAAAGATAGGATCGCAATTGCTTTTTTCCATTACTTGTTGAATAGATTATTTTAAAATAATAGGAGTCTTTCTTTGAACCTTATCCCTGCATGTTTATATAATTCTGAACCTAACTTATCTTCTCCAGTTGATTTCCATTTTTTGTTTCTTTCACACTGATTTCTAATTCTTCTTTAGTTATTTCATTTTCATTAAAATTAAAAATGTTTGCCAGTTATCTTTTTTAAAATAACTATCTGTCCACAATTCTGTATAGACATTTAGAAATTCTTCTAATTTCGATCAGTGTTTAATTTTACATTTTCTTTAGTATCTGTACTTAAATGTTTCAAAATCTTATATACATTGGGTCTTATTTTATATAAATCATGTTCTAAATTAGAAACAAATTTGTTCCATGATTCTCTATGTCTTTTTCTGACTTCTCTTTTAGCTATGGCTCTTATTCTTTTATATTATATCATCTTATAATCTTTTACTGCTTAACCATTTATGATATGCTTATTTTTTCATTTTGATTGTATCATCCCATATCTTCTGTTTTCTTTTTATTGAATTTTCTGATCTTTCCTAAGCTTTCATTTGCTGCTGTATTTAATATCATTTTTATATTAAGCCATTTTATTTCTATTTCTTCATTTCGTTTTATTTTATCTAAATATTGGTTAATTTTGTTCATATAGCCATTGTTTTCATTGACTTGGACGTGCTTCTGTCGAGTTGGTTCAGAGTAACTCAGGATACCTCAGTGTGTGCGTGTGTGTGCATGTGTTTTTATAAACAAAATGTTTTAAATTTTCTTAATTTTATTTTAATGAGGAAGTGGTCACTTCTTATTTCATATCCTCTGTGAACTCTAACATCCAAAGAGAACTTTGATGTCTTTTCATTTAAGATAAAGTAACCTAATATTGATTTCCATCCTCTTGCTACAAAAGTATGAGGGTGGTCTGAAAAGTTCTCAGCCTAACAATGAAAAAACAAATTTATAATTTCACAATTATTTTTATTTTTCAACATAATCTCCCTTAAGACTAATACATTTATTCCAGCGATGCTCCAGCGCCATTATCCTGTCCCGTTCTCAGTAAGATCTGCAAAATACCCCTCTACAGCTGCAATCACCTCTTGATTCAAAGAAAAACGCTGACCAGCGAGGAAGAGTTTTAGTTTTGGGAAGAGATAGAAATCAGATGAGGAGCCAAATCTGGGGAATAGGGTGGATGTTCCAACAATTCATAGTGCAGATTCCTTAATTTTTCCATTGCTAAAACAACTATGTGGGCAGGTGCATTGTCCTGATGAAAGATGATTTTTTTTCGTCTGCATACCGGATCTTTTCTCACAAATTTTTTCATCTAGTCTGGTTAAAAGATCAGAATAATATTCTCTGGTTATTATTTTACCCTTTTCAAGATAATTAATAAACAAAATGCCTTTAGCATCCCAAAACACCGATGCCATGACCTTTCCTGCTAATGGAACCGACTCTGTCTTCTTTTGCACTGAACAATCGGCTTCTGTCCATTGTTTCGACTGCTGTTTGGATTGTGGTGTATAATGGTGAATCTAAGTCTCATCTGTAGTAATAAATCGATGCACAAAATCAGCTTTATTCTTGTTAAATTCTTGTCCAAGCACACTGTTCAGAGATTTTCATGTGAGTTCGTTTTTGATCTGCTATGAGCAAGCACGGCACCCATCTTGCACAAAGCTTTTTCATTTGCAATTCTTCAATGCAAAATATATCCTGCACGTTCTTTTGAAATGCCTATAGTCTCAGCAATTTCATTCACTTTGACTCGCTGGTCATCCAATACCATACACATCGTGCACTTATCAATGATTTCTGGTGTTGTTACACATTTTGGACGTCCTTCACATGGATGATCTTCAAGGCTGGTATGGCCATGTTTAAACTTGGCAGCCCATTTCTTAATTGTCAAAAAGGAAGGAGAAGAGTGCGGATTTATAGACTTTTATGAACTTCGAATGAATTTCTTTTGGCGTTAAAAAGAAGTTTATAACCGCATGATACTCAATTTTATCCATTTCAAGGGATACAGACAACACTTTTGCTTCAGACAGCGGTATAAAACAAACTACTTGATAGAATGACTTGTAATGTCACATGGATGCTTATGACAGATGTACCAACTTAGAAAAAAAAATCTTGCGAATAGTGTTGCCATCTATGGTGGAGGCCGAGAACTTTTCAGACCACTCTCGTTCATCAGAATTTATAAACAAACATATTAACATTGCATATTATATGAGTTGACATGGTTTAAATACATCAAGGTCCTAACTAAACAACTAAAGAAGAGACCATACCTTGATAACGTGAGATATTTGGACCATTCTTCCTTTAACACATTTTCACTCTGGGCACCAGAGAAATTGCATCATGTTGCATTTGACCATGGAGTAAAATTCAATAAATTGTTTTGTGATTTCTATTTGCATATACTGGATGGTCATACAAATTATAAAATACTCTTTCTAGCAAAACTAAAACTATGAAGACAGATGAAAAGAATTTGTTAGTTTCAGGTTATATAAGTCTGAATATATAAGTCATGAAATACTGGTATGTCATCTGAATCTAAACAGAAGTGATGGACTGAAATTATCCCTTTTATGATAAGCAGTAATTCCACATGTCCAAGCATTAATTAATTTTTTTTTTTTTTAATAATTAAAGGTATCTTCTTTTAGTTGTTTGGTCAAGAACCTTTATATATTTAAGACCATGTGAACTCATATAATATGCAATGTTAATATGTTTGTTTAAAAATCCTGATATATAATGTAAATATATTTTCCCCTAATTCAATGTGTAAAAATTTATGGAGGCAAAACACTATTGTTGGAGTAATTCTTTACTTACAATTAAGCAAATAACACTTGATGTTTCAACCTCTATATTAAAGTCATCATCAAGAAATATACATATGCATAGGCCATAAGCAGCATGACACTAAAGTAAGCTAAATCTAAATGCTTTATTAATATTAATTGTTTACACTAGCCTGATCTCTGGTAAAAAAAAAATAATAATAATAATAATAAATATAATAAAGTACTTATTTAATTAACAAAATAATTTTATATACATAAGTATAATAACATACAGATGATTAAAAAAATGCTAAACATTCATAAAAAATGGCTTAAAAAGTTCACAAGATCTTCCACAATAATACCATGAAAAGCTAAAAAAGATTCCATTTGGGACAGTACCGAGACATATGTCCTACCAAGAACCAACTTGTGGTAAAATCGAGCTAGGAGATAATAGGACAGAATAAAGAGCCTTTGCTGGGGATTAAGAGGAGCTTGTCTTAAAATGGTAAGCCCAGACTCTAAGGCAGAAAGGACAGAAGACCTCTCCCTTTGGAGTGAACATAACACCAAGGTATCTCCGCTCCTCTAGGATGGTCAAAGAATGCAATGGTCTCGCATGCAGGAAAAACTCTATACTCTCAACTTTTAGCTTTTTGTCGTGACCTGAAGGGACAAGAGCTAATGAATAGGACTTCTCAACATTAATATTCAGGCCTCTAATATGAAAGAAGTCAACTGTTCAGTCAAGGAATTCCTACAAGCCTATCTTTGTGGAGGCTACAAGAATAAGGTTGTCAGCAAAAACCATAACATTGAAGAAAGAGGCACCTAGAGAGTAACCAATATGGTTAGGAAGAGAGCCAAGAAACTCATCAATGATGCAACTGAAGAATAAAGGAGATAGACGGTTGCTCTGATGAACACCTCGTGGGTATTGTGGTCACATGGGCCCTAGTCAGTGCCCCTAACCCCCCACATTGTTCAAGGGTCAACTGTCTATATATATATATAAAATGTTTTGCCTTCATAAATTCCATAATGAATGGTGACCGGCATGTAATCTTGAAAGAATATTTTCTCCTAAGTTTACAGGTTCTAACTCCAGGCCTATGTATTTCATGTTTCAATATTCTACACTCATGAAAACAGGGTTATTTTTTATACATTTTATTAACAAAATGTGTCTATGTGTAAACACAACATATAAAATAAAATTGTATATTAAAAAGATTAGTGACCCTTCTACTCATTCACATTCATGACCTCAAAATATTGGATCTTCTGGCATCAAATACAAAATATCTGCATAGACAAAAGTTAATATATTTTAGTCAGCAACTCAAGCAAACATAACAGAATAGCAAATCTTGTTTAGCAAGGTCAAAACAACACAAATTCTTCATCAATTTTTACGTTCTCTAAAGAAAATAGAAGCAACAAATTCTTTGCACACAATCACATAAGAAAATAACTCATAACTGTATCATCAATACACATGCCTTATTTCAAGCATATTCAAGTTTCTATTTCAAACAGGTATCAAAAAAAAATAATAATAAAAAAAACTCGCAGTTTACTCCCAAAAGTTAGCTATCCATCACTGAAACAGAATACAACTAATTTAGAAAGTTCCTGTTTTACTTGACAAGTCAGCTCTATGAATACAGTGAATAGCTTTTTATCTAATCTTCACTCCAAAAATAAAAAAAAATTACAACAGCGAAGATACATTAACTTCTCAACGAGAACTTTAACATGCAATTCACAAAACAACTATTCATTCCTTATATTTTTCTTTCTAGAAAGGGAATCATTTACAACTCTCCTTATCTATTTCATTTTTACAATTTTCTCTCTCTCTCTCTACACACACACACACACACACACACACACACATTTTCTCTCTCTCTCTCTCGTGTCCAATCAACTCTTTGTTTCATACCACGGTAGAGCATATACCATATTCTGTGTATGCTCATCACAACAGCCAGATATCATAGATAGCAGAAAGGAGAAGTTTTCAGTAATGGTGGACTGGATGTACTTGTTGACAGTGCGATGAAGTTTCTTTTCATTCGATTATTTCATGTATGCAGTATAAATAAACTTTCACAGGTATTTTAATTCCAATGATGTCGGAAGGTTCTTGTTTTTGCTACTAAATTGGAAAACTACTTCTCCTGGTGATTTAAACCATAAGGTATAATTAATGACCTTACTAGACAACTACTAATAGTGGAATTATATGCACTGCTGCTTTGTTCATCTTATAACATAATATCGTTTTCATGAATAAAATCTTATCAACACAAAAATATTTTTATACATCTTTCATTTCACTTTTAATTAAATAAACTAACAATATCTTTCATAAACAAAAATCACGTAAAAATATTTAAATATCTTTACAGAATGCTTATATAAAGAAAGTTGTGAAACACTGCTGCATCGTCCGAATCTAAACAGAAGTGATGGACTGAAATTATCCCTTTTATGGAAAATAGTATAGTATGCCCCACCGTTTGTAGGTCTCTCCTTGGCATTTTGCCAAGAATAGTCGATTCATGCTGAAGGGGAGAAAGAAATGAAGGATGTACGAATTGGTCGCCAACGTGCGAAATCACGTGCTTTCTTGTCTGTCGCTGTACTAGTAGTAGCTTGATTTTTGTTGTCGCTTTTTTGCATTATTTTTTTATTATTAATTTGTATGATGGATCCAGTACAGTCAACAAGTTCTGTTGTTAAACGTTTCAGTAGCTCTTGCAAAAGAATATTGAATAATGTGCTGACATTCTGCGAAAAAAGAATCGTCAGAAGGCCGTCTCCTTGTTCCCCTTTCTCAAGTCATAAAATGTGTAAGTGCAATTGCGGGCATATCGTGGTTGACCGGTAAAAGAATTTGTAGGGAATCAAAAGGTGAAGGTAAGCCAAAATTTAAATCTCCTAAAAAAAGCGCCAGAGAAAGAAAACCGTCGAAACCGTAGCTTTGAATGATTTTGATGGAGACGTTATAAGAAGAACTATTCACGAATTTTATGTGGTCGAGAAAAGAGTGCCAACTGTTCCGAAATTGATTTCTGTGCTTAAAGAAAAAATTAATTTTCCTTGGAAAAGAGAAACTTTAAGGAAAATACTTCCTGAAATCGGATTTTGTTTTAAAAAGTCCCAGAATAAAAGGAAACTTATCATGGAGTGAAGTGACATTGTTTTATCTAGAACGCACTATTTGAGAGCAATAAGACGGTGCAGGGAGGAGAAAAGACTGATTATGCATCTAGATGAAACTTGGATTGATAGTAATTTAACTTGTGGAAAATGTTGGCAGTCTAAAGAAGAATGTGGAGTGCTACAAACCGGAAATGCCTCGCGGTGCATAATAATTTTGTGTGCGGGTGGAGAAATGGGTTTTTTACCGAATTTAAACTTACTATACAAAGCCAATTCAACTACTGGAGATTACCATGGGCAAATGAATTCTACAGTCTTCGAAAAGTGAGCAGAAGAAAAACTGATTCCAAACCTTCCTAAAAATGCTGTTGTTATAATTGATAACACTTCATATCACTCTATTCAATTAAACAAAGTTCCAAATTGGTCTAATAAGAAGCAAGTTCTTATGGATTGGCTCTCTGCAAATAACATTTCTCATTCCCCAGATATGCGTAAAATTGAATTGATTAATTTGGTCAAAAGAAACTCGCCCACCACTAAACTATTTAAATTTGACACGATGCTCAAAGAGCATAGATTTCTAGCTTTGAGGCTACCACCATATCATTGCGATATTAATGCTATTGAGTATGTTTGGGCAGAAATCATTCGCCATTGCAACGTAACTGGGAATATATTGACATGTCGAAACTTTTTAAGCTTTCAGAACAGGCGATTGAAAGTATTACAGTTCAGAACTGGGGAAAATATTGCTCTCATGTCACCTCATTGGAAAATATGTATTGGGACAGAGATGGAATTATCGAAGAATTATGCGAACCTTTGGTGATCAGTTTAAGTGAAAGTGATGACAATTCGCAGACCGATTCAGATGACTCTGAAGATTAAAAGGATTTGATAATGGTATTTTTTTCCAATATTTTTTTTTGCATGGGTTTGTTAAAAGAGTCACAACAAGTCATAAATAATTAATCGGTTTAGGACATTAAAGTGTCTCAGTTCTCTCAACTGTAAGTTGAGAATATCTAAGTTCATTTGAAAAAATTTCTGATTTTCTGTATAATTATTTTTATTTTAAGAAAGCGTTCTTAAAAATAAACTTAGTTAAATTTTTGTTTTATGCTATATCTTTTTTTAATTTTGTTAATACTCTACGTACATTTTTCCAACTGTTATATAAGCAAAATAGTTACACTTTAAAAACAGCAATGTTCATAAAAGAAAAGCTAAATTTTCCGACCTGTAATAATAAACAAACTCATCCCAGAATACAGATTGATTACCCTATTATTGGAATGGATTCTCCTTTTTCTGACATGCGCAGAAGTGTCGAAGGATCTCTAATCGGTGGGCGAACTATACTTCTCCACATCTTTGGCAAATTTTTTTATTTTTAATTTAAATGAATTAACAGTTTATTGTTTTAGCTGTTTGGTTAGGACCATAATATCATTAAGACCATGTCACTATATTGTATATGTATTTTTTTTGTTGAAAGTTTTTTCACTTGGTTATACTATAAATTAAATATGTCAAGAAATTATATTCTTGGTTTCATCCTTTATCCAAGCGTAAGCAAAGAAAGTTTGCTTACATTATGGGATACTAAGGCAATTGATGCGAAGTCATCAGCCTCTATATACAGGTAACCCAGTCGTGAAGTTGCTTCACATGCAAATTTTGTTTGCTTACACTTGGATAAAGGATGAAACTAAGAATATAGTTTCTTGGCATCTTTAATTTATAGTATAACCAAGTGAAAAAAACATTCAACATCTATCTCTAATCAAGAGTATTTTAGTAATAAGGTGTGACACATTTTGACTACTTGTATATGGAAATATGAATTCTGCATTACTTCAACTTTGGTATCACTTCTGTGTCTGGCTCCCACTGATGAGATGATCTCAATAAAGACCAAAACCAGTCTGGATAGTGGTCCTCCCCATAATGCATAGCATTGTCAGTAAGGATATGTGCATTGCATAATAGGATAACAAGGCAATTGGTATGAAATCATCAACCCAGATGTGAAGTTACTTCACATACAAACTTTGTTTGCTTACTTGGATCAAGGATGAAACCAAGAATATAATTTCTTCGCATCTTTAATTTATTGTGTATGTGTAGCTCACACATTTTCATCTTCCAGTTTCTACTCTACTTGTTTAATTTGAAGATGCCTTTGACACTAGGGAGAAAATTCTGTGTTTGCTAAAATAAAAATTATATAAATAAAATCTCTACAAGTTTTATTTAGATACCATGGATTACATTCCAATTCGTCAAGTTATTATTACTGCAAACAATTTGGGAGCCAGTCATATCAACTTGCACAAAATTGTAATAATTTCTTTTCTACAACATCAGAGGACATCAAATTAGGATTTCAAAATCTTATGTCCATTACAATGTGAATTGTTTCACTTAATCATTGTTGCATGTAAACTGTAATGTGTTGTTTTGTTCATTTGAAATCCAGTGAAATATAAGCCAATTAATAAGCATCCTTTTATAAATTATAAAAGGATGAAGTACATGAAATGCACTGCCAAAGTACTCATTGATCATTTTCACTATATCTTCCATGGATATATCTGATATTCTAGCCCCAGCAACTGAGTCTCCCCTATTCACCTTTTCTTCTGCTAACCACATAACTGTATGATTCTCTAGGATTTTGCTGCTTTTCAGCAAATCTCCTTTCACTACACTAGTCCTCTTCTTAGCCCATGCTTTTTTTTCCTTGTGCTACTGAGGAGATACCCTATTCTTTATACTCCTACACAACATTCTTTTTCTCAAAAGTTTCTGCATGATTTCACAATATCACTGCTACACTTTTTATCCTCATAGCCTTAAGAATACAGTATGACATTGTCACAAGAATCTGATTTCAAATCCAGTCCCAGGCATTGCTTATTTCTCTCTCTTTTAACTGATCAAGCCACAGCAGGTTATCTATCTGTTGTCTTAATTTCTCACGGTCTCCTGCTATGTAATTCTACATATCTCTTTTGTTCAGTGAAGCTTTAATCTGATTAGTCACTTCTCACATCAAAATCAAATGACCACTCTCCTCAGTTGGTGGCACTGTGACAACTCTTCCGTTATCAATGTATATTACAATATTATTAAATCCAACACTCATGTGCTACATGTTGCTTCAACTACATGCTGTATAAGTTATCTCTAAGCAGCTCAATCTCCTTATTTACACATTATTACCTACTTCCTATCATTACTTGCAGCTAAAGTCACCCAGTGCTGCCTTACTAGTTTCATCTGATTTAGGAAAAAAAGATAGTGAGAGAAGCAGACTTGTTCTGAAAAATAACTAACCAATTATGAATAGTGTTTGAATGTATTGTTAGCTTAATAACTGACTACAGGAAGGAGCAAATTATAACATATGATCACATTTTTTTGGGTGTGGCTTGAATTGCATGCATGTTAATTGGGCAAACAAATCAACCAGTAAAATTTGTTGTGCTTGTAATGTATAATTCTTTTTCTTTTCTTTTTTTATTTATATTTCTCTTTCTTTTGTTTTCTAAGAATAGTATCATGTAATATATATACATATATATATAATATCCTTTTGCAATACATGTATGAGGTAGGTTTCAAAAGTTTCTGGCCAGACATACAAAATTTGAGCCAATTTTAAAACACCATGCATGACAGATAGCACCATCTATGAAGAGATTAGTGTACCAGTTTCAACTCTCTACCTGTATCATTCAGTTAGCGGCACTCGCTTGACTAACATGTAGCATGCTAAGTAGCTGTAATGTTAAAAATTGAGTACCACACTGTGATCAAGTTTTCACCAAAGAAGGGCTTTCTCCAAGTGCTATCAAATAGCATTTGGATAGTATTTATGGGGAAGCTTCTCCTTTATATTTCACCATGAAGGAATGGGCTAAACAGTTTCACCTAAGAAGAGAGCACATCAAAGATGATCCTTGTGATGGTCGACCTGTGGAAGTGATGAAAGAGGAAAATGTCTCTCTTGTTGAGGAGGAACTGTTTAATGACAGACAGCTGAAGCTCAAAGAAATCTCAGCAAGGTGGGGGCTTTCTATAACAAGCATCTTTTGCATTATTCACAAGAAGCTTCATCTGACAAGGGTCAGTGCAAGGTGGGTACCCTGACTTCTCCCTTCATTTCAGAAGGAGCATCGTGCGACCTGTTCCCACAAGTTTTTAGAGCTTTGCCAAGGAAATCAGGGAGAAGTGCTGGAATCCACTGTCACTGGGGATGAAACTATGGTCCTTTATTTTGATCCTCTTTCCAAAAGGGAATCCATAGAGTGGTGCAAACCAGACACGCACTGCCGAGAAAAGCCAAGGTCAGTCAGTCCACCAAGAAGATCATGGCAACAATGTTTTGGGATTGCTGGGGAATTCTCTTGACTTCAAGGAAAGGGATACCACCGTGAATACAGAACATTATGCTTCACTCCTGCACAAACTGTGTGATGCCATAAAGGAGAAGAGATGAGGAATTCTGAGTCATGGTGTTCACTTGCTTCACAACAATGCTCCAGTCCATATGGATATTGTTGCAAAGGCTGCAGTGAAGGACTGTGGCTTCCAGGAGATTGAACACCCAGATCTAGCACCCAGTGACTACTACCTCTTCTTGAAACTGAAGAAAGACCTTCGAGAAAGAAAATTTGCAGATGACAATGAGGTGAAAGATGCAATTTCAGGCCATTTTGCACACAAAAGGACAGATCATTTTTTCAAGGGCATAGAAATGTTAATTCAAAGATGTGAAACGTGTGTTGAAGTAAAAAGAGATTATGTTGAAAAGTGAAACAGTTGTTTTCTTTCTATCAGCTCTAAAAGTTAGTCAGGCCGGAAACTTATGGAACCACCCTCGTTTCTATAGTTACAAGGACTAGAATGAAACTGTGTATAGGAAATGCTTGCTACGGTGAACTCCTAAAGACCCAAGAAATAGCTTGTATATAGTGCAAGGTTCACTATACTGAATTTAGGAGGAGGAGACTGATCTCCCCCTGCAGATCATTCTAGAAAACAAAGGCAATGGCAAGATTGAACCAGAGAAAATGGTGGGAAATTTCAACTAACGATAGAACACAAAGGATTGGCAGGAACCATACATGAAGTACACAAAACATGAAAAAGTACAAATGCAAACAATAATCGAAGACATATCAGAAAGATGAGAACTAGAAAAGTATGAAATTATAAAAATTTAATCAGATCAAAATCTGATTTAAATTTTGAAATATTATGTTAGCCTATCTTAATGTCACTAATCCGAAATCTTCATAGTGCACTAAATATGTGCAGTCTGCATCTCTAAAATCAGTATAGAACACCCACCTCAAAACTTCAAACAGTCAGTCAACTTTAAAATTAGTCACCTTCAATTAGAAAGAGGAAGAGGACAACTGTTGAACAATCAAGCTGCATTAGTCAGCCTAAGACCCTGGATTGGAGAAACTAGTATGATCAAGTCCACTTCTTAATTGGACAAACACCTAATGATAGATATTAACATGAGACCTGTTTCTTTTGATTAAGAATTCCTTAAGGCAAGTTAATGGGAATTTTTAACTGAGAATTAGTTTCATCACAAGTGTTAAAGGCTGAAATTGATTTTTGTGATCTTAATTTGAAACTTTCACATGGATATCTTGTAACTTGAGAATTTCAAGCTCAGTCTTTGATTTGATATTTGGGGAACCTTTTCTTGTGCATTATAAGTGTATTTGTAATTATGGCACAGATGCTTTGTCTTTATGTAGGAAAAAAAATACTGTACTAAGACCATGTTTTGATCTAAGCATATGCATAAATTCAAATGGACAGAAGACAAGAACTAAGAAAAGCCTTGTGTATGCTATTGTTGATAGTAATATCTACATGCTAGTTTGTGATACAAGTATACAGTGGATTGGAAATTGGAAGTGGTTCATCACTTAGTTTTAAGTAAGATAAAAATGAAATATAACAGTGAAAAGAAACTTCTTACAATATGTAAGAAGGTTTTAAAAAAAAATTAAAGTGGAGCAGCTTTTAGAGGTGAACTGTAAACTCAACTATACAAACATTATTCACGAAAAAATGAAAGAGTTCAAAAACAAGAACTCTTGTAGTCCCAGTGACAAACTCTGAAAAAACAATGACTGATTCAGCTAGGGAAGAATGTGGAAGCTGCATGCAAGCATAGAAAAATCATATTGGAAGCAAGAAGTTAAAGAGGCAGTCCTAAAAAAAGAGTAAAGCCTATTGAAAGTTCCTAGCAAGTAAATTGGCAGGTGCCCGAAGAGACCAAGAATATAAAGATAAATATCAGGAAGGTGCCAAAATATTCTGGAAGAACCTACTGAAAATGCTTGGAAATGGGAAACGATTACAGTAAAAGGAATCAGACATGGTGACAAAAAAACTAAAGCTAAAGACATTCTAGAGATCTGAAATAATTACTTTGAAAGAATGCTAAATGAAGCAAGCCATGACAAGAACAGGGGTAGGAAATATTCAAGAGGAATACACATTAGGGGTAAGTATCAATACATGAGGTAAAAAAAGGCAAGAAAAGCCTGAATAGAAAGGCAGCTAGAAGGTGATATTCAACTAAAAACACTCATTATGGAGATATAAAAGTTTCACAGAAGTTGCAGTGCATAATTCAGATGGTGTGGTCACATGGCCAAATTCCAGATGATTCAAGTCAAGCTCTCATAATTCCCATCTATAAAAAAAAAAATAAAATAAAATAAAACTAAATGTGACAGAAGAATTTCTCTTCTGAGTAGTCCTGGGAAGATTTATGCAAGCATATTTGACTAGAGGCCAAGAAAAATTGTGAAAGAGAAATTTGGAGAAAAACAAACTGGGTTTCTGCCAAATATAAGTTGTCAAGATCTGTTTTCACTTTATGACAAAGCTGAGAAATTGTGAGAGTATAACAATGTTTTGAAGATATGGAAAAAGCATACTGCAAGGTGCCAAGAGAAAAGCTTTTCAAAACACTACAGTTATATGGGGTAATGAAACATTAATGTAGTTCCACTGGAATCCTTTCTTTTAATCTTACACGGAGATACTAAAATCAACACTCGACGTTTCAACTTTCATATCAAGGTCATCTTCTGAAGCATATACAGAGAAACGAGCTGCACTACAATCTACATGATTTGCTAAAGTTACTGACCAACCATTACAACAATTATTGGCCTGACTCCATTGTAAAAAAAAAAAAAAAAAAAATCTTGACTACATCAATGCTAGAGTCCTATTATTATTATCAATTGGTTACAAATTACATTGGGCTGGAGAACATGTTTATATATATTTTAAAAACATGATTATACATATAAATTTCAACCAATTGGTATGGAATAGTTTCCAATACTAGCTGAAGGTTGCTTAAAGTCCTAAAGTATGCTAGATACTAAGTATTAAGTAGGCTGAATATGTGCCATCCAGATTCTTGGAATTTTCATGCCGCCATTATTGTTGATATTAAGGTGGTTAATCAGAATGTCGTCCCTATGGGGCTTGCAAGCACGGGCATGGCTAACAACCCGGGATCCCAGAGCTAAGTATGATCTATTTCAAAGCTTTTGGTCATACCTTTCTCTAACTCTTCCGCTTCCTGCTTCTACCCTCATACTAACATTCTTCCTAATGAGAATTCTTTACTTAAAACTTTCTGTCTGTCTCTTTTCTTGCTTACTAACCCCAGGAGGAGGTCCTCCATTCTTCCTGAAGCTATTAGAGTACTTGGGGGCTAGGCATGTTTCCTCCTCTTTCAACTAACCACTAATAGTTATAGTAGTGGGCAGCAGCGCTACTTGTATTAACCTCCTGTAGCATACATGTTACAATACTGCGATGTGGAAGGCAAGGTGGAACCACCACATTACATTCCCAAGTAAAAGCAGCAATGGAAGTTAAAAATGAAATCAAGATTGGCAATGGAGCCTTCACTGAAGGAGTCATGCCCGGCAGAAGTAACCAGGCTTCTCAGGTCGACAGCCAACGAAATCCTGGTACTTATTCAAAAATGAAGACAAGAAATAAGCTGAATATTGGAACATGGAATGCAAGAACACTGCTAGAACCAGGTAAAATAGAAAATGTGAAAAAAGAAATGGAAAGACTTGAAATAGACATTCTAGGCATTAGTGAGATGAGATGGGAGGGACAGTGTGATTTCTGGAGTGGAGAATTTGGATAATATATTCAGGACAAAAGAAGGGTGAGCCAGGTGTTGCAATAATGCTTCATAAAAAAGTTGGAAAGTTAATCACTACAATAATTAACTATAGTGACAGAATCATGGCGATAAGCATTCAAAATGAACCAGTAAACCTCAATATTATAATGGTCTACATGCCAACATCACAACATAGCAATGAAGAAATATATGAACAAATAGAAGAAATCTGGAGCAGCTTTAAAGACAGAGACAATACAATAATAATGGGAGATTGGAATGTTGTAGTGGGAGAAGAGAACAATGATAATGTTTCAGGAAGATTTGGTCTTGGACATAGGAATGAAAGAGGAAAGCAATTAATAGAATTTTGTACACAAAAATAGTTAGTTATAGCAAATACACTATTTCAAGTTCCAAAAAGAAGAAGATACACCTGGAAAGCACCTAGGGATTCAAATAGATTATATATTGGTCAAGAAAAGATACAGAAACCAAATAAAAAATTGCAAAAGCTATCCAGGTGCCGACATTAGTAGCGACCATAACTTTGTCTTAATGAAAACAGAACTGAAACATAGGAAACAAATCCAAAGATACAAACCAATAAGATGGAACCTTGAAAAATTAAAGAGTAAAGAAGTAAAGAGAGGATACCAAGAGGCAACTGATCATAACATTCCAGAAAACATAAATAGTCAGAATAATATTGAAAACCAATGGAATATGATTAAAGAGTTAATTACAAATTCATCAAATCAATTATTGAAAAATGCAGAAAAAGAAAAAAGAAAACATTGGATAACAGATGAAATACTTGGCCTTATGGATGAAAGAAGAAAATATAAAAATGCTGTTAAAGAAGAAGATGTGGCCAAATACAATTATCTTAAAAATCAATACAAGAAAATGTAGACAAGCCAAAAAACAATACCTAGAAGAACAGTGTAATAACATAGATGAATTATTTAAAAAATAAAACATAGAGAAAGCCTATAAAGAAATTAACAAACTGATTTTCAAATTTAATAAGAACAGCAAAAACAATGCCAGCAAAGATGAAAATGGAAAATTACTAATAAAATCTGAGGATATATTAATGGAATGGAAGAATTATCTTGAAAATCTCTATAATGGCGATGAACTTAATGTTGATATCAGCATAGAAAATCAAAATGAAGATAATGTAGGATCCCCAATAATGAGAGAAGAATTTGATAAAGCACTGTCCGAAATGAGTAAGGGAAAAAGTCCAGTTGTAGACAATATTCCTATAGAACTGCTACAAAATCTAGGGTGAATGAGACAAAAATCTTACTCTATCAATTAATAGCCCAAATCTATGATAGAGGAGAAATACCGAAGGAGTTTATGAAATCAACCATAATACCAATACCAAAAAAGAATAACACACACAAATGCAGCCAATTTACAACAATAGCTTTCATACCACATGTTAGCAAAATTCTGCTAAAAATTATTCAAAATAGAATTTATTCAAAAATAGATTGTCTATTAGATGAAGACCAATTTGGATTCAGAAAGAATAAAGGAACAAGAGAGGCAATACTCTATTTAAAAACAATAATAGAGAGAAGATTAGACCTTAGTCAAAATACTTACATTTGCTTCCTTGATTTAGAGAAAGCGTTTGATAAAGTAAACCAGCAAATACTCCTTAACTGTCTAACTAATATCGACATAGATTTGAGGGATAGGAAAATAATTCATCAAATTTACAAAAATCAAAATGGATGGATTAAAATCAATGATAAGGAGAAAATAATAAATATAAGGAGTGGAGTAAGACAAGGATGTATACTTTCACCACTTTTATTTAATTTATATATTGAAAAGGCCATTCAGGAAACTAAAGATAAAATAAATAGTGGCATAAAGATAAATGGTGAGCAAGTCATGAATAAGATTTGCTGATGACAGAGCCCTTGTAGCAGAAAACAGAAGAACGTTAAAAACAACGCTAGAATTACTAAATAATAATCTTGAAAAATATAAAATGAAAATCAACACAGATAAGACTAAAATCATTGTTACAGGCAAAATCCCTATCAATACAGAGCATATAGACATCAGCGGGGAACAAATAAAACAAGTGAAAAGCTTTAAATATTTAGGAAGCCTAATAACAGAAGATGGCAGAACAAGAGAAGACATAAGATCAAGAATAAACAACGCAAAAGCCCAATTCTTTAAGATGAAAAGCATTTTAACAGGAAACCTCAACCTACAATTGAAAAAAAAAATTAGTAAAGACATTGATATGGAGCATTGCACTGTATGGATATGAAATCTGGATTCTAGGCAGAGAAGATGTAAGAAGATTGGAGGCTTTTGAAATGTGATGCTAGCGCTGCATGAACAAAATAAAATGGACAGGAAAAAAAATCAAATCAACATGTCCTGAGAGAGATAAATGAAACAAGAACTCTAATTAAATCGATCAAAATTAGAAGGGATAGGTGGTTTGGACATATACTTCGACATGATGGACTTGTGAAAAGAATAACTGAAAGCAAAGTAGAGAGGAAAAGAAGAAGAGGTAGACCAAGGAAAAGCTTTCTTGATCAAGTCAAAGACAGCACGGGTTTGAGGAGTTACCAGGAGGTTAAGAAGAAAGCCAATGACAGAGCGGAATGGAGGAAATTGCTGCTGAGCTACCAGTCCCAAGACTGATGCAACTGATGATGAATCAAAATTTCGCAGGCTTCTTTAAATTTTCTTTCATACCAGGTTTTTGTATGGTGTAGAGACCGGGTACTTTTCCAATCAATTTGGTGTAAGGTGTTGGGAGAGTGATCTGAGAGGTCTGCTTCACCAAAATTGTTATATTTAATGTCTTTTGTGTTCTTTTTTCCTTATAGGGATTGCACGTCCAGGTACACCAATATAAGGTAAGTTACAGGTGCAGTAGATGCAATAAACTCCAGGATGTGCCAATGGGAGGAGAGGATCCTTAGAGGAGTTGAATATGTTTTTTTAATTTTTAGGTGGTTTAAAGGTGGCATTGAGATTATAATGGTGTAGTGTTGTGTCTTGAATAAACTAAGAAATGCTTTAACACGTATTATTCAGGACACAACTTTAATTTAACTTAGGCAGAGAATGTGGAATGTTGGCAATAGAATAAAAAGATAACTTTATGAATACAAATCAATTTAAGAACAAGGAATTGTATAAAATTGTATAAAAATGTTTGTAAGATATAATCTGTAATGCGTGTGGGCCAGATATAGACATCAATGTAAGCTGTTAAATCTACTTAAGATCCTCATTTCATGTACTAAAGTAGCAAAGCCTGTGAGCCAGAGATCAAGGGTCACTGTTAACCGTCCTGTGTTACGCATACAAAAAGGGGGGAAGGTAGTTACTGGAAAGAGAAACTAAGGCGCTTTCCAAGAAGAGCAAAACAAGTGCACGTGCGATGAAATAGAGGGAGCTGAATACAATGACAATGGCGGGCATTGCGATGGCCGAGAAATACTGAGAAGAGAAAGAAAACAAAAAGGCCATGCAAACCCCATTCAGGTTTCTCTTTTTTTGGGTTCCTGGTTCCTGATCTCACTCGCACATAGGTCCGCTCCGTCGGAGCGGACTGAATGAACCAATGCCTTCCACGGCCAGCCTTCCTGGCTGGCTGTGGAAGGCATTGGTTCATCTGTCGCAGCGTTTGGAATGGGCCAAGCTATTTCCTTGGACTAGGATAGCTGTGCATTGTCGTGCGACGGAGGAACCAAGTAGATGCCATCCGTTTCAGGCAATGTTCCTGTGCCACATCTTTTCTTTCCCGTTGAGATTCCATTCGTATGGCCGATCGAAGGTAATCAAATAGTAAGCTGAGCAAGGCCTTGATGACCAGACAAGGCAAGAAGAAAGACATAGCATCCAATCAGGGACGGTAAAGTAGACTTTTGTTTTGTGAATTCCAGTCATAAAAGAATGTGATCTCCTAAGAGAATTTGTAAATGGACTAACATTATGGAACTTTAAGAATTATCTAAGACTTGGCTCAGGCCCTTTTAATTAAGAATTGTCTGTCCAACAAGGACAGGTTTATCTCTGTATGAGCAAATAGTAATGTGTAAAGTAAAAGTAATATAACTAATGACCACGTGTGCATAGAAGGAATGGCAGTTGCCTAAGAAATAATGTTAAATTGCTCATAGTAGTGGTCCAAGCAAGTTAATTTGTGTGTTTAGTAGAATTAGTATTGAACCTATGACTTTACTTGAGAATATTTCAGGAATTATACAGCTAATAGTAATGTGTAAAGTAATATAACTAATGACCACATGTGTATAGAAGGAATGGCAGTTGCCTAAGAAATAATGTTAAATTTGCCCATAGTGGTGGTCTAAGCAAGTTAATTTGTGTGTTTAGTAGAATTAGTATTGAACCTATGACTTTACTTGAGAATATTTCAGATATTATGTTAGTAATGCTTACTTGTATAATTTCTCAAGTTTATTAAAATGTTTCCTTTAAGTACCTGCCTGACCTGTTTTTTATCTTATGAATTCAAACAGCCACTCATAAAACATTGACGAACTTAGCGGGATGAACCCAGGTGTATGAATAAATAAAGCGAGCAACGACTGTATGAAAGAGATTAGTGAACAGTGATATAAAGATTATTTTAGTCTAATCATAATGTATCATTCTGAGAGAGCCATCCTGGGTAAGAGTCCCATCTATCCTAGGTATTAGCTGGCGCAGTTATAATATAAATTTTGTTAATGCTTTCAGAATGTTGTGTGATTAAACTATAGGGAGGCCAATAGGACTGCTTATTAATTAGGGGAGAAGAATTTAGTAGAGAATAAACGGTTTACAGGAAATATAAGGAGAATAAAACCTAACAGTATAAAAAGTAAAAATACAAAAATATAGAGAGGAAGCATATATAACAGTAGGATGCTGTTGATTTTTTCTGATAACCTTTTAATGTATGGGATGGCTATGGTTTTACTGTAATCTAAATTCTTTTTTGATGGAGTTTTATGAAGACTTTATTAATAGTATTTTTGTTATAGCCATTATTTATAAATGTGTTACTAATAATTTTTTATTCTTGTTTAAGAGCTTGCTGATTAGAGCAAATTGTTATAGCTCTGTTTTTAAGGGTGTTAATGACTCCATATTTTTTTGATGGGTGGTGGTATGATTTAGTATGTATGTATCGGCCGGTATGTGTCGGTTTGCAGTAGACTGTGAAGGATAGACTGCCTGAAGGAAGACGTGTGACAAGTGTATCCAGGAACGGGAGTGAGTTCGATTTTCAATTTCGATAGTAAATTGTATGCGTTCATGTTGTTTGTTCAGGTGGCTAAGGAATGTGTCTAATGTTTGTCGCCCATGTGGCCAGATAGTGAAAACATCGTCGACGTATCTAAGCCACACTATAAGTTTTAGAGTGAAGGAATCAAGAGCACTTTGCTCAAAAAGCTTCCATATAAAAGTTAGCAATTGAGGGGGGGGGGGATAGTGGTGAGCCCATGGCCATACCTTCTTTTTATAGGTAAAATTTATTTTGCCACACGAAGTAACCGGAACGTAGTGCGTGGACAAAGAGGGCCGTAATGTCGGGTGGAAATTTGTTCTGTAGGAGAAGAATTGTGTCAGTGATTGGGACATTTGTGAAAAGGGCAGAAACATGAAAGCTGACTAATAAATCATCTTTTCCGAGTGTTATGCTTTTAATTTTGTTTATAAAGTGTTGTGTGATCTTTATATAGGAGAAGGAATGACCTACCAACTCCTTGAGTGTTGATGCTAATTTCTTGGCTAGGTGATAATTAGTGCTATCTATTCCTTCAACTATCAGCCGAAGCGGTACGTTTTGTTTGTGTACTTTAGGAACACCATATTCTGGGAGAACGGGCGAATGGGGGTATACGGTTTTTTACTATGTCTGACAGCCAAGAAGTGACAGACTTAAGTTTTCAGTTTTTTTCCTTATTCTGTTAGTTGGGTTATAGTTTACAAGGTGATAGGTGCTGTTATCGGAGACTAGTTGATTCATCTGATGGATGGATGTTGACCTGTCAAGGACGACAGTGGCATTACCTTTATTTGATTTTGTTATGATTATCTCTTGATTAGCTTTCAATGACTTGATTGCTGCTAGTTCTGTTTTTAAAAGATTGAGGTGCAAGGTTTTCTTATTATTCAGAACATTGCTGGTTTCTAATCGAATTTCATCAACTATATTAATAGGAAGAGACCTAATGCCTCTTTCGATGTGGTATATAAAACCCAATTTATTAACACTTTTAGGTGCTATTGCAAAATTAAGACCTTCATCAAGTAGTGCAAGTTGGTCGTTATTTAAGGTATGGCTAGACACATGACTCTTGCTTGCTGGTGGTTGGTCGCTCCTTGTCTCACTTGTTCATTGTTCACTGTTGGAGCTGTTTACCGGAGTGGAGATCTCCTGATTGGTTCGATTCGTATGATTGGCAGTCACATTTCACCGTTGTTTCAAAATGTGAAATTTGGCCTTAAGTTTTTCTTTATTATTTTCTAGGATATATTTAGCCAAATTGTCAGTGATTTTTTCCAGCACATGTAGAATATCTGGATTATATAACTCGATAGTTCAGATTGCAATTTTGAAACTTGATTTTGAGTTATTGCTAGATTTTTGCAGGCTGTTTGGATTTGTTCTCCAAGTATTACTTGCTCTGTGTGAGCATAGATTCGAAGTGCTTTAGCGGACGTAAATTTCTTTTTCAGCTTGATGCAGTTAGGAATAAGATTACTGTCTCTGCATCTCTTTAAAAAGGCCAGCCGATTGATCAAAAGGGAAATACGTACCTTTAGCTTACCGTACCGATTGCAACGCTTGTGGGTATCCTCTCTATGAATGATGAGAATCCTTTCTTTTAGGCTTGCATGGTGATCAGAATACATTTTGGAAAATTATGGAAACAACTACCGTGTTTGAGTAAAACTTTAGTGTAATATAAACCAAACCCAACACTCGATGTTTCAGCTTTCATATCAAGTTCATCTTCTGGAGCATATACAGAGAAACAAGCTGCACTACAATCTACATGATTTGCTAAAGTTACTGACCAACTGTTACAACAATTATTGGCCTGACCTCTGGTGGAAAAAAAAAAAACCTTGACTACATCAACGCTAGAGTCCTATTATTATTATTATCTATTGGTTACAAATTACATTGGGCTGGAGAGCAACATGTTTTTATATATATATATATATATATATATATATATATATATATATATATATATATATATATATATATATATATATATATATATATATATATTAAAAACATGATTATATATATAAATTTCAACCAATTGGTATGGAATAGTTTCTGATACATCAAGTGTTGATTTTGGTTTATATTAAACTAAAGTTTAACTCAAACACAGTAGTTGTCTCCATAATTTTCCAAAATGTAGTTCCACTGGAAATTCAGTATTTTGGCTAGAGACATAGTGTAAAATTTGATGTGGTGAAATTTTATATAAAGATTTTCCAACATCAATTTTTACAGAGGTCATAAATCATGTGGAAAGAACAAAATTGTAAATTACTGTATTTTAAAGGAGAAGTGCTGAATTGTAAACTTCTAAAGCTAACTAACAAAAATAATGATATAGAAATTGTTCACAAATTATAAAAATATTGTAAAGGTTAAAATTATGCATTATGTTGATTTCATGTAACAGAATGTTAAAAGTAATTCTGCCTTAAGGGGATTAGACAAGATTATGTTAGCAACTTCAAAGTAACAAAGGTATTGAAGGTCATTCAGATGTACAGATTGTTGCTGCCAAATCTGAAGGTCAAGACAACAGTGATGTCAGTCATTTACAGAAGATTTAAGGGTCTCCAATCCTAAAAACAAGGAGCTTCTGAATCACATAAAAGAGGTCTTGAGAACCTAGAAAAAAAGGAGGGTTTTTTTTTCATCTTGCTGCAGTCGGTTGGCCTTCTCGGACCTCCATATTTCGTCATAGGATCGTGACCCCTAGGCACGGGGAAAACCCAGGAGAAGCAGATCATTCTATGGAGATGTGTTTTCAGTAGTGGAACGTGCCACGTGTGACTAGATATGCGGTGCCAACAATAGGTCCAAAACCGACGGTGAGCTATGCTACAAATCCTGGCAGAGGACTACACCAGGAAGACCACCAAAAGCCATTTTTTGTGAGTTGATTCTAATGTATTAATGCTGAGATAGTGATTAAGAATTGTATGTCCGATGAACGTAGCTTTGTTAAAATAGTTGTATAAGTCGTATAAGAAGTAATTGAGGCTGAAAATTAGCTAGTATATTTATTGAGAAAAATGTTAGCCAATGATATTGATTGTAACAGCCAGTAATTGCATAGATCTTGTAAAGCAAGTTATTCAAGCATTGTGAATTGTAAGGTTACGATTTAAGTTTAAAATAGACATTAGAGAGACATTGTTTAATGTGTATCATAATGTATAGTGCCTAAGGTAAAATAAACGTTTTGTTTATTTAAAACTATCACATGATCTTTGACCAATGCACTGTCTCACAAAAAAAAAAAAAAAAAAACTGAACCTGTGTGCTTAAATTAGAGAAATTGCCATAACTGACTATTTAAGGTATTATTTTAGGAAGTGATCTATTCTGTAAGTGTTATAACTATTCTTCCCATGCTATAACATTAATTTGGGTGGCACAGTCGAAAAACAAAAAAATTTTCCCTGAATTATATCGTATCGTGTGGGAAATAGTTAACTGTGAGTTGCCTATTCTAGAGGCCTTTTCACTAACAGCGCTAATACTTGTAGGAAGTATAAGGGATCACAAGCAGGGACCAAATTAATTGGCTTAAATTAGAACAAGGTAAAGAGTACTTAACTGAGGATCAGAAGTTAAGGTACACATAGAAAAGATAACAGAAAAAGAGTAGAATTAATACAAAGGCGAAACAGCCGAGATATTATTGAGGACAAATAAATAATACAAAGTACAATAATATTATAAATGGTGCAGCTGATTATCATAATATTACAATAGTAAGGATCTCAAACAGTTAAAATTGAAGGAGTAGAGGAAGACAGTTTGATTTAAATCAGTGTGAGACAAGGGTGCACTCTATCTTTATTGTTATTCATCATCTATATGGATCCCTTTATGAAAAAAAAAAAAGTGGCATTAAATATGACGTCAGAACTAGAGTTGTCAAACTTAGCTCTTTGCTTTATCCATATGATATTGTACTCCTAAACAAAAAAATCACGGATTTTTTAACTAAACAAAATAACAGCTGTAACAAATTTGGCATAAAAATTAGCAAGAAAAGTCCAAATCTCTGAAAACAGGCAGGAACTTGAAAAAATTCAACTGTATTATCAATGGAGGACCTATGCAAAATATTTAGACACAGTGCTTAGTGAAGATGACAAATTAAATATGAAATAGACAAAAGAATAAGCAAAGCTGGTATAGTGGGCAGCCAGTTGAATAAATTTATATGGAATAAGAGAGAAATTGGTGAAATGTAAATTACCACTATAAAAGACAGTGTTCGGACTAATTTTAAATTTATGGATTTGAGAGCAGGGTTATAAATAAAACAGCTGATGAAAAGACCAGAAACCACTGATATAAAAAGTTCTGAGAAAAATTAGGGGAGTGAATAGATGGCATCATTGACAACATCACATTAAAAAAAGAAGATAATAAGAAGGAAGATGACATCGTTAGCAATTCAAGAATGTCTTGAATGTATTCAAGAAAGTTCTATATTCAAGAATATAGAACTAAGTATGGGCACTTAAACAGATTAGAGAGTTAAGGTTAGTAAATCAGGTTTTTGAAGCCAAGATGGCAGAAAAAAATATCCAGAAGAACCAAGATCTATGTGAATTGATGTAGTCAAAAGTGCCTTAAAAAGCAGAAATATAAGAACTGATAATAATATCTGGAGAGAAACTGTTGAAGAAATTGGTAATAACTCAATCATGTAATACTATCATAGCATCCTATACACCCCTGTGATGATCATAGATAACTTCTTGAATATGAGAGGCCCAGCAGTTCAGATTGGTGTTTAGATAAACAGGGATTCTGGGAAATTAGGAATCTTTTTTGCATGAATAATGCAAAACACACATCCTTTTGGATGTACTTAATACTATGCATTATGGGAAAGGCCACTATCCAGACTCAGAAGAGAGAGAGAGAGAGAGAGAGAGAGAGAGATACACCAAGGTTGAGGTAATGCATCAGTCATATATATCCCATATAAACTAGCGAAAAGGTGTAACACATTATTAAATATTCTGAATTAGAGAGTTGTAGAAAGTAACACTGTTACTTTCTACAACTTTTTTTTTTCATGTGGTTATAAATTAAATTAAAAATGACAAGAAATTATATTCTTGTTTGATCCTTTATTCAAGTGTGAGCAAACAAAGTTTGCACAAGAAGTATCACCTAGGAATCTGACAATATTTATATATATTTTTTATTCTAAGTCCTCACATGATTATAACTGGGAAGGTAAGTCCTCACACTTACCTTCCCAGTTATAAGTTAAAACTAAATGTTTACTCTCTTTACTTGGCACATAGCATCGATGTGCTATAGGTTCTTGTATCTCTCATGTGTGGAATAAAAAAAAAAAAAAAAAAAAAAATCCTATCATTCTATCAGTGGTCCTAACAGGCACTTAAGAACCCACAACCTTTCCAAGTATTCTTGGACTTCACGATCGCAACTCGAGGATAAGGTGGTTAGGCCCTATGCCTCCCAGTGTGTCTTATGTCTGTAAATGAGTGTGTTTGCAGGGCTGGGTTACCTGTTCTGGGAGATGAAAAAACCTGAGTTTCCAGCTGAAAAAAACCACATAACTCACTTTTCTTCAACAGAAACCAGATAAAGGTTCCTCACATCACTCACGGGAATCGAACCCAGGTCTTTCCAACCAAAGGGGTTCATGTATACCAACTGAGCTATGGAGGGTAAAAAAATAAATAAAAAATAAAAATTGAAGGGAAAACAGCTACTCATCTGTATATAAATGGAACAAGAATATTGGATCTAATAATAGCATAAGATGCTATTATTAGATCCAATATTCTTGTTCCATGAGCTCATCAAAAACAGCTTTTGGTAGTTATTCCTCAGTAACTATTAATTCTCATTTGCTTCATCATGCATGTTTTCTCTTCACTCCACCAGCATATATTCCCCTATGGCTGATTCAAATCAGCCATATTGATAGTCCTACTTATATCTATAAGGTGTATTTCTCTGTGCATTTCACAGTCCTCTTCAGATAAACCTGTTTACAGCAGCATCCCACAATGTGTTTAATCTTTAACTCACATTAAACAGCCTCAAGTCCATTGCCCATGTTACTTGTACTACCACTACCATAATTCGGATCTCTACTCTGGTTGGATTTAATCCCTCTGTAATCATTAGCAATACTCTCCTCCCCTGCCCATCTTTTCTGAATATACTGTGCCTATTGACCAGGGTTCCAGAAATCCATTTGCCACAGGTGAGTAATCAGAAAAATTAGCAAGTGAATTTTTAACCGAGTTCTAAATGCATTCAAAATATATTTTCTTTGCATAATTTACACTTTTCATTTCATTTTAAAACATTTCATTCACTGTGAAGGTATCTGATCACATGTGGCTGCCAATGAATTTATTAAAGAAATTTTATTTCCATCTCTTTGGAAACTTTTGGATCTGAAATCCTTTATTTGAACACTACAGCATTCCCTTTTAAAGAATCACAAAAATATTTGCAATTTTAGTTGCTGGTTTCCTCTAAAAGTCATAACATAAAATCAGTCATCTTTGCTTTCTTCCATCTCCTTTAAGGTCCAGAACTTTATTTTTTGTTCTATATGAAAGACTAAGAAAATATGAACAGTCATTAAAAATTCATCCTATTGTATCTTCTTCAAGCAACAGTTGTCCTGTCATCATAACAATTGATAACTTTTATGTTTCTCTTTCTATATGAAAGACCTCATAAAAATCTGCTATCGAGTTCCAAAAATCCCCCTCATTTCTGTCTCACAATACTATTATCCAGTGTTCTTCTCACTGCATATGTTTCACTGTCACACGTTTTGGTTTTCAGTCATGAAGTGCCATTATGTGTTAGCGTTATAGCACTTTACCTGAAAACAGTAAATTTTGCACACATTTAATTAAGTTACAGTGATAATTTCCAAATTTTGCAATCAAATCAATGCATTCATTCAAGTTCAATATTAACCTTACACTGCTGGAAAGAGGTCAATGGACACCATACTGTGAGCAACAAACAGCCATAGCACCCACCTTAATAAGATGTAGGACCTCCTTTTGCTGCAATGACTGCAGCAATCCTACATGGCATACTTTCCACAGGCATATGATAGCAATCAATGAGCATTTCTGCACCACCTATAGGCATGTAATGAGGTCCTGTACTGTTGTGGGTGGACGTCCTTTGACCTCACCTGACACTCCAGTTCATCCCACAGATGTTGAATAGGGTTTAGATCAGGGCTTTGTAGAGGCCAGTCAAGTGTGGTGATGTTCATTTCCACAAACCATGCAGTTACAGAAGCAACTTTATGACATGATGCATTGTCTTAAAGAATGATCAAGATTAAAGAGAAAATGGTCAATTCTGTAAAAATCCCACAAAGTAAGAAGCACTGCATTGTCCAGAATGTTCAGTTATCTCTCGGAGTTCAATGTTTGTAGCACCACAAACAGATGTCCAGCAGCAGAGGCAAGGCTTTCAGCCTGGTGTTGTGTTGTTAGAAGTGGGACTCACATAGGTTAGTGGCTCCCAAAGTTGAGACAGAGAAGGGAATGTTGCACAGTCCTTGCATGGACTTTCTGGTTGGAACCCTCGTTCAGGTGGGAGATAATGAGATAATGTCAGGCCCCTATCAGTCTGTATGATATGTGTCAGATGGCAAAGCCCACAATCATTCAAGGCTGGTTTGCTTTGCAGTTTGTCTGGGTGCTTGTTTTTTTTTGTCAGAATTTTCATATTCCAGTAACACTCTTAAAACTGTCATATCCAAGTTTGTTGAAATTTTGGAGATCGCACGACCCATTCATCATGCATCTACAGTCTGCCCTCTGTCAAATGCATCTAAATCCCACACCTTTCCCATTATGCCTCTCACGAATGCTTGGGGAAGGCAATGCTTTCAGCTAAGTATAACCACAATTTTGGTACAGAATTTGCATAGTGTCTCCTATCCCTAATTCAATGGCACTTCAGTGTAATAATGTCCTAAGCTTATTTTCTCAGCTCATAACAAGAATTAGCTTAGTGTAATTAAATACTTGAACATTTTATATAATGAAAAGGCTTTTAAATACTGTTAAAAATTATCTTGCAAAGACAAGTAGAAGTGTGTGTGTTAAAAGTAAGTCTGGCTCCATAGCGAGTGCTACCTACATTCTCGTTGTTTTTGTAAATTTTATTATTTCTCTTCATAACATTTAGTTTTTTAAAACATCGCTAATAGCAATATTTATATAAACCAGACTGATATCTTGGGCAAGTAAAATATTTTGATGACTAATAGATTTATATTGTATTTCTGGAACCCTGCCTATCACATTCCATTCCTTTAAGAATATCCTCTTCTGTTAGCCAAGTCTCTAATAAAGAAATGCCAATAATGTTTGGTCCTTTATCACTAACAAATGCTAAAAATTCATTTATTTCTGATGCTTCTGGTATTAGTGAATATGCAAAACCAACCACCAAGCCAATGCATATAAGCAGCCTGAGTTGATTCATTAACTAAATATCTTACCTCACTGTAGCAATCATTCTTTTCTTGTTTGACAAAACTAATCCCTTCCATGCTATCATAACAATCTTGATCTCTTACCTTAGAGAATGTGTCCCCACAGCTACTCTGTCATACCTAGTTTCCCAGATTACTTATATTCACTCTTTCACATAGATGATCTTAGGCAGCTCTATCCCATGTCGTGTCTTGGCAGGAGGCACATAATTTGGAACTCTTGTTTACTCTTTTTTTATTTTTTCATTTCAAGTAAACTATTTTCAAGTTGTTTGTACCAACTATTAATATAATCATATCTTCAGCTTGCTCTACCTGATCATCTACAGCTGTTTACATTATGAATCTTTGCTCCCGCCTATAGATGTAATTCAGTGACTTAACAGCAGAGTATGAATGTAGCTGAGTATAATCAACAAATTAATTTTTGGTGTATATTGATATGATATAATATATATACCTGCCTTCAGGGAAAAAAAAAGTTATAAGTGTTATTATTTTTTTTTTTTTTTTTTCATGTCAATCCCATTTGTGAAAGGTTGGCAATGCAGTGCATGTTTAGTACCTTGGATAGGCTAAGGGTGATGTAATCAGGAAACACTACTCTAGAAACTAAACATGAAACTTTTGCTTCAAACCTCCAATAATCAGAGTAGTGGCTGATTACTGGTGATGAAAATCATCTATCATTTGAAGATACTCACTTCAAGAGCTATACCACTGGATATTTGAACCTACAGACTGTTAGTTGAAGCATAAAGACATCATCCACTTGGCCACAAGGGTATCTTAATTCCAAAAATCAAAATGCTTCATGCAACGGCGATATTATAGTAATTAAAAGTGCTTAACGATAGTCCCCAAGAATGAAAAAAAATTATAATAAAGAAAAAATTAATACCAAAAAATGACTTCATGATTTTTTTTCTATGAATTACTTGTAAAGCTGTTAAACACTTAAAATTCTAGAGGCTAGATTCAGAAAGAAAAAAAAAAAAGATCTTAATAAGTTAGACATACTGCAATTCTAAAGAAAATTCACTATAATACTCTATATATAACAATCTATAACAAACCATTCTTGTTGTCCTATGAGTGGGAGTGAGAAAACTGTAATTTGTGACTCACAAGAATAGTGTGTATCACATGGTGCAATGTCACTGAGGTTGACTCTCACTGCAGCAGACTCGAAGGGACCACAGGAATAGTTTATCGTAGTAAATTTTGTTTAGATCAGCAAAGTGCTTATGGAGATTCAGGGACATTTCAGTTTGCAAAAGTGAGTGAGTTTGCTGTAATGGTGATTGCTATAATGAGAATAATGTATATACAAACATTTTGGAAATATTACAATTTTCCAAATAGTTTGAAATTTCAGTGCAGGAAGTTAATTTCTAAAAAATTGCTGAAGAGATTTTAGTCTATAGCTGGCAGACTGTGCAAATAACACATATGGTATGGTATGCTCATTACATATAAGTGGGTAATCATAAGTTCATTCTATTATTATATCAATTAAGCTGTAAAAAAAATCTCCATTGGATCCTCATTTTAGTACAGAAATAAAGTGTTTACCTATTCCAGTTAATTCTCTCATTAATTCTAAGTCCACCACCATCCTGTAGAATTTTTAACACAACTCTTGTAATATTTCTTGCATCATCTAGGCCACAATGGGGATGACCTTCAAATGTCATGCCTAGTAATTCCAACATTGTTGCTAATGGATACTAACATGGAAATGAAAATTATAATAAGTATACCTTATTAGCAATAGTGCATTATTAAAATAATTCTGTTTAAAAATTACAAAAATATTTTAACACTGATTTTTAAATAATTATTTCAAAGCTCATTAGTGCTTATAATTACCGTATATTATCGCGTATAATGCGAACTAGAAATTTTGTTTGAAAACTAGCCCTAAAATGCCATGTCCACGTATAATGCGATCTGTTAATCTTGTTCCATAACATTATAAATAATACAATACGAATTAATGAAAGAAATATTTATTTTAAAACAAAATGTCAAAATCCTTTAAATTTTTCTTCATCTATTGAGTCATCAAACATTTCATTTATAAATTCATCTGTAGGGATTGCGTCATCAGTGTAGCAGTTGTCGTCATCGCCTTCATGCTCTTCATTTTGTTGTGCGTCATCCTCGCTTTCGTATATGACGTGATCTTCGGATCCATCCACTGAATTACTTATTCCACATTTAAGAAATAAGCGTTGAATCATTTCAGATGGTATCGAATCCCATGCTGCTTTAACCCAGCTGGTGACCAGGGTGATCTCAGGCTTCTGAAAATTCCCACCCTTTGTCATCTTCACCAAACCAGATGACATCCATTCTCTCCATTTTTCACATAAGTGATCTTTAAATGGCTTATTCAAGCTGACATTAAGCGGCTGCAAAACGGAAGTTAGACCACCTGGTATGACTGCTAGGTCTGTACATAGCTCACATGCTTTCTCTTTGCTTGCCTCCATTAAATGTGCCCAGAACATATCCCAGACTAGCATGCTTTGTTGGTGTAACAAGCTACCTGGACGTATGTTCCATACTTAATCCAGCCACAATTGTACACCTTCTTCATCCATCCAACCTTTCTGATTGGCACAAACAATTACACCTGGTGGAAATTTCATGTGCATCAGAATTTTCTTCCTTTTAAATATCACTGTCGGCTTTAATTTGGTTCCGTCTGCATTGCATGCTAGAACAACGGTAAAATGTGTTTTTTCATGTCCCATTGTTTTTATGAAGACACCCATTCACCAACTGAGTTTACTGTTCAATTCCCAGGCATATCAAAGTACATGGGCATCTCATCCATATTGCCAATTTGGGAAAGTTCATATCCGTGACACTTCCGTAATTTTATGATAAATTTATGGAAGGACTGCACTTTTTCATCAAGCTGCTTTGGTAACTTAATGTTAATCTTTGCATTCCATAAATCTGTTGCACCAACCAGGCAAAGCAAGAAAAGATGAAATACCTGATGTGTCCTTGAATTTACCATTCTTGAGTTGTAGAGCTCGAAAACTAATTGCATTTCTTGTTACTATAATGCCATCTTGTTGTTGCGTCAAAATTCATTCATTTAGCTCTTCTTCAAGTTCTGGAAAGGATGCTACATCTTCATGACGGGCACGTTTCATTTTGGGGATTTTTTCGAGACTGTCTTTTTGCTTACACCAAAGTCTAATATTACTCTCTGCTAAACCAAATTCTCTCATAGCAACACTGTTTTTATGTTCTTCTGAAACTGCACAACATGCAATTTAAATCCTGCTTCAAAAGATGAACGTTTATGTTCCTGTTGGCTCATTTTCAGGCTAGGTTAGTTTAATGAATGATATTTAAAATGAACTGTGGTTAAACTGATATACCTAACTGTGCTCTATCTATCTCACTGTGCTCTATCATTCGGTGACCAAGCAAGCATCATATCCACGCACAAAGCCAGTAACGTAAGTAGCTTTATGCGCAGATACGATGCGTATTATTTACCATAAATTTTACGCATTATACGCAATAATATAATATATGGTAATATTTTTTTTTTTTTCATTCAGGAAACAATTTTAATATTAAATGGAGAGCCTCTCCCCTCCCAAGATTTTAACTTTGCATATTTACCTTTGATAACTAGAAACAGCATTCATTTGAATATTCTCAGTAATGTAACCATATATTTTAATAGTATCAAGAAAACAGCAAAAATAAAATATAGTAAGAAATAATAATGACTTTGTATAACACTGAAATTTCTCTTTAGGCAAAAATACATGATTTTAACATAAATGCATGTATATTGTTCTCATCCTTTGCTGGCCTGGTTGGCTGAGTGGGTAAGGTACCTACTCTCTAATCAACAGGCTCTGAATTGGAATCCCATGCTGGACATGAATGTTTGTGCATGTCTTTAAAGTGGGAAAAGAATTTCACTGCCCAGTGCAAGATCCCCTTCCCCCCCTCTCAGAGTTCTTATTGGAGGCCTGAAGTGGCTTTAAAATATTCTATGTTTGGTCTCTAGAGATTTCTGGACTCAAAATGGGCAAAACCCTGATCTGAAGTTTTTCTACCACAACAGAAAACTGTGATAATCCCAACTAAAAACCCTGAAGGAACTGCCTCCTAATGTATATGTTAATTCCATTTCATCTATTAGTAAAAAAAAAAGTTGATGAAGAATTCTAGGAAACTCTTTATTGGAAGGTCAAGCAAGGAGGGCGGGTCGTTACTGACAAAGTGTCTCTCAGTCCTTCTCTTCTTTTGCTTGATCCTAGCAAATTTTATTAAAAATCCAATGAGTGAATTTCTAGCATCAAGAAAGAGTTAGGTCAAAGTTGACAGTTGATGAAGTTTTCGGTCAAAGTTGACAGTTCGATCTGTGATCAAATGGGTAATACATCACGAGTGGCTGGTCATGTAAGTTGTGCAAAAATTTTGCAAAGAATACATTTTCTAGGCAGATAAAGGATTATGTCCAGTCCTGTCACATCTGTCAGAAAAAGAAATGCCAAGGCTCCCTAACAATCAGTTATGTTACCAGTTCATCCTTTTTCAGCATTTAGTTGCAGATATTGTAGGTCCTTTATAAAAGTCTGACCAAGAAAATTCTTTCTTCTTTGTAGTATCTTGATATCTTGAAGCATTATTTAAATTAAAGGGATATTAAATCCCACATTGTTTAATTAATATCATTGTTAAAATTAATATCCCCTTAATTTAAATAATATTTATATCACCGAAATGAAGCCTATTGGCTCTTTATATTTAAGTATCTTGAAGCATTTTCAGTAAAAGATCAAAAAGGCAGAGACACTTTCCAGATGCTTCATATGTAAGGGTTAATTTTTGGGTATGGCTATCTACAATCTTCAAATAGAGATTCAATTTCACACACACTTGCTGTGTGTGTGTGTGAAATATTTAATGTTAAGAAAATCTTCACAATAATAAATTTAGTTTAATCCTTTATCCAAGTGTAAGCAAACAAAGTTTGCGCCTGAAAATATCTTCAGGACTGAGGTAAGCGGTGCAACTTTCAGGTGCAAACTTTGTGTTTGCTTACACTTGGATAAAAGATTAAACTAAATTTATTATAGTCTAACCAAGTGCAAAATAAACTTCCAAAATCTTCGCAATAGCCTATTGACCATGGTGTAATGGCAATTGTGAAAGACTGAACAAGTCTGTAAAACAGATTCTCTTATATTTATCCCATAAAAGGATAAAAGATTGGAATCTGTATCTTCCTCAGACCTTATTTGCTTACAACACCTCTATGCACTGATTGGAGAATACAGTACAAAAAAAAAGTAAATTGGCCATAAATAAAACCAGAAAGGAAAGAAATTTTAAAACCCAGTCAACTTATGTTATTACAAGATAGATCAGATGTTAGAAAGAAGGAAAAGATGAGAGTGGATGCATCAGGTTCATATAAAATATTGAGATGCTCTCTAGTTGTTTATGAAATTGGATATTAAGTACCCTGATAGGTTTATAGTAAGCCATTTAGATAAACTGAAAAAAAAAAAAATAAAGTAAATGGATTTCTATTATAATAATAATAGTAATGAGCATCATGGTAAAAGAAATAGTAACTTAAATCTAAAAGGATTTGAGAGAGTTTATCATAAAGATTATGAATTAGAAACTTTTTATCAAATGCTCAAAATATAATAGATGAGAAGTATTAATAAGGAGCAGGTTTTGTTGACATTGATGATACTGTTGCAGAAAATCATGATGAGGATATACATGTGGACAGTAATTCTGATGGTAGACATATAAATCAGGACTTAGAGGATAACATGTTGGTATCTAGTATGCTTTCATCTGATACTTCTGGAAAGAAATATACAGGCAGGGAAAAAAAAAAGTACTAACTTATTTTTCATAGGTCCACCCTTAGAAAAATGATGGGGGTGGAGGATCAGGATACTGATCCAGTCATTTTTCTAAGGATAGATCTATCTGCTATTTAATGATATTAGATTTTATATAATTTTTTTTTTTAAATTTAGCGATATCTAATTAAAAAAAAAGATAAATATAGTCTTACATGTAAATATTTAACTAAAAATGTAAAACTTAAATAGTGCTTCTTTAGTAAAATTTGTATTAAAAAAACTTTATGTATAGCTGCTGTATGTTGAGACTGTTTGAGATATTTAATGGTATCAAGAAACAAAAAAGAGCATGCCTCAAATTTCTTATATTTCAGTAACTTAAAACTTGATAGGAGAAGAAAATATTCAAATTTCTGTTTTTAAGCAACTGAAGAAATGTAGTCTTGTTTACAAGTGAAGACTCTGCTTTCAATTTCACTGCCATATTACTTTGCTGTACTAGGCAGTAGCATGTAAATACCAAATAACATATTTCTGAATAGGATGTTTGATACAGTGAAAGATGAGAGCAAGTGAGAAGTGTGGTTGAGTAGAGACAGAATATGTTCTCAAATGTGAAAGTTTTGGGGAGAAATATAATATGAGGAATAGACTTTTTTATATAAGTCAGAAAGCAGGATGATATCATTAAGAGGGTAGCAAGCAATTTTTTTTTTAATTTATGGATAAATTTCTTTTTATAAAAGATGCCAAGTCTGAAATATGGATAAAACTGCTAAAAAGGATTATATAGTTCACTATTTGTTACTTTGAAAAGTAACAAATAGTGAACTGCTTTCTTTTCTGGTTAAATGTTCTAAACAAGGAAGGAGCAAACTTTTTTATGTTCAGGGATGGTGAACAAGCTTCCAGAAGAAAAAGAGAACTTTTATCTTTCTGCTGTTTTTTCCAAAGAAACAAACAAAAAGGAACTCTATATGCTGCAAAGAGATTAGAAGTAAAATGTCACATTAACAATAGCCAGAACTTCAGGAACCAGATAGGATCTCAGTGATACATATGATTTCCTTTATTTTTAATTGCAGTAAAAATAAGTATGAGAATTACTTAACTAGATTGGAATAAACCACAGCTCAAAAAGGAATAAGTTCATGTGATTTTGAAGATAGGCGACTGGAAGAAGTTTTGTGAAATGCACATACATTGCAATGGGTGTGCACACATACCTGTACACACCTTTAAGAGGATGGTTAAGGGTACAGATTCATCAACAGCATTTGTTATCACAGAGGCATAGAGAGCGAGAACCTATAAACTACGCAAGGAACTGCTACATCTGTTTAACAAACTTCTTTGGCTTTTCTGCAGTGTCAAAACATAATGATACTAAACGTGATCTTCAATGAGACCAGTATCTCATGATAGTATGTTGACAGTTTAGATGCACATCTGGCTTGAGCTTACATGTAACACATTAAAATAACAGAGGAAAAATGATCGACTTGAAGCAAGTGAGTGTGTAAGCACCTACACACATTGCATTGATTTGATCTGTATCATTAACCAGAGTCAATTCTCAGCAAACACCATTACAGAAAATTTACTAACTGTAATAAAGTACAAAATAGTAGTTTATGGACAGTCTATAACAGTGGGTGATTTGTACAGCATTAATGCTATTTTAAAAGAAATTTAATGTAGCAAACTTTTCCTGATTACAAACTGTTTGCCACCACAAGTTTGCTATAGAAAAATTAACAGTAATAAATAGGATCTATGCTTAAGCATAACAGTTTATCATATCATAAATTAAAAGATTCAAAGAAATTATATTCTTGGTTTAATCCTTTATCCAAGTGTAAGCAAAGTTTGTACCTGAAGTATTTTTAGGACTGGGCAACTCATATATACTATTTTCACACTACTTGCCTTAGTATGCCATAATCTCCTTACGGATATGTATAATGCTATGCATTATAAGGAGATGTGCTTTGCATTATGGGATACTAAGGCAAGTGATGTGAAGTCATTAGCTTCTATATCCAAGTTTCCCAGTCCTGAAAACACTTCAGGTGCATACTTTGTTTGCTTACACTTGGATAAAGGATTAAACCAAAAATATAATTTCTTGGCATCTTTAATTTAAAGTATTAGGTTGGCAAATAAGTTCGTTCGGTTTTTCAGAGTGGAATGAAACACATTTTATTTAATATATATAATACATACTAGTCAGTTATATATTGACCCTCTTTATCAATGACCTCTTGCCATTTGTCCACCAACTTCATTATGTCGCGTTCATAAAACTCCTGAGGTTTACTGGCAAAAAACTGATCCAGGTGTCTTTTGACAGCTTCCTCATTAGCAAAGGTTTTCCCATTCAGAGAATTCTGCAACGAGCGGAATAAGTGGTAATCGGAAGATGCCAGATCCGGTGAATATGGAGGATGCAGCAAAACACCCCAGCCAAGACGTAACAATTTACTCCGGGTTGTTAACGATGTGTGGGGGTCTGGCATTGTCGTGGTGAAAGACAACTCCTTTCTAATTTGCCAATTCAGGACGTTTTGTTCTAATTGCACAAGCCAGTTGTGTTAACTGTGAGCAATAGACAGTTGAATCAATAGTTCTGCCTGACGGTAACACCTTGTAGTGGACAATACCTTGATAATTCCACCACACAAAGAGCATGATCTTCTTTGGGTGCAATCCTGCTTTCGAGGTTGTTTGCAGCGGTTCGTTCTGGTGCCCCCATGATCTTTTACGTACCACGTTATCGTACATGACTCATTTTTCATCTCCCATAATCATCTGTTTTTTTCTTGGTGACATTGCAGTGAATCACAGATGGATATGCGAGCAGTCATATTGGCCTCAGTCAATTCATGCAGCACCCAAACATTGAGTTTTGAAACATATCCCAACTTGTGCAAATGGCTTTCAATGCTTGTATGCGATATGTTCAGTATTGCAGTAATCTAACATGCTGTTTGTGACGTATTTTTGTTGACGATATCCTTCACAAAACTCGAATCAATCTCGGGCGGGCGACTGGCGTGAGGCGCATCACTGACGTCGAAATCTCCAAAACGGAATTTGGCAAACCACTTTTGGCATATGCGTTCTGTTAAGGCACCATCCCCGTATATGCTGCATATTTTTTTATGGGCCTCTGCAGCTTGTTTGCCTTTTTTGAAATAAAAAAGCAAAATATGCTGGTAATGTACATTATTTCCTTCCATTTCTAAAAATATGTTGCACACACGCGACTGAAGTATGCCGAACAAAAATTCACTGAAAGGTTATGTGAAATGTCGCCTTTCAACTCCACAATAGCGTTGTGAGGTAGCGCAACAATAGCGACAGGCGAAGCGGTGCAAACTTGTACTAACACATAAACTGAACGAACTTATTTGCCAACCCAATAAAACCAAGTGGAAAAACTTCCAACAGTTTATCATATCACATACCAAAGAAACAATTTCAGTGAATCAAATCATGAGAAACTGAATACTGTCATTTGTATCACTGAATATTTCATCCCTTATGGCCATGGCCATATGGGCAGTAACTATATCATTAATTTACACTTTGAATCAATATTATTTCAATAGTATCCAAATATTATTTAATTTTCAATGGGCACTTGGCACCCATCTAATTAGTGATGTATAAACATGTCAAGGCCCAGTAAAGGGATTAAAATGTGGGTTTTAGATACTAAAAAGTCTTTGAGAATATACAATTTTAATGATTAAATTACATTCAATGCATCATTATTCTTGTCAATGATATCATCAGCAGACAAATTTACCAAGGTGATGCATTATAATTCACACTAGTAAGAACAAGTAACACCTTAGAAAATCAATGAGCTATTAAGGATAACTTGATCAATTATGATTATTTGTATTCAATATTTCAAATAAAAATATATTTTTTAATTAATCAAAACTGATAATAAGTCCTACTCGAACTGTGTCTAATTGTTTATAGAATTATTTATTGTAAGTTTTAGTTAAATTTATTTTTTAGTTTATTCATTTAATTTGTTTAAAAAAACAAAAAGGACTATCAGACCAGGCTCTATTTTATTATTATTTTTTGGTTTACCAGTGTAATTAACACAAGATGATGTCATCTATAAAGTTGATGGAATATTAAGTGCAACATAAATTATTAATATTACATTCATTCTTAATAAGTGGTAGTAGTTTCGAAATACAAGAATGACTGATGTATAGGGCCATATACTGTAAATTCAAATAATAAAAGTTTGATTTTTCACAGCTCAAAATGTGATGTTTTTTTAATAGTTTGATGACTTACCCTTTTTGTTTTATAAAAACTGCTATAAAACTTCCGTATATTGATCCATTTCTTCCCAAAAGAAGGAAAAGGTATGTTGCTTCGATTACACTGCATGGTCAGAAATCTTCCCATATCCCATGGTCTTGAGGGAAAATAAAAAAGAATGCAATAAAATCCTGATAAGAAATTATTTAATTTATAAAAATAAAAAAAGCTTTATAAAATAAAGTTTCAAATTCTAATTTGAATATACTGTTTCAAAAGTGAGAAAAGGAATCAAAATCCAAGTACTCAATATTAAAAAAGGCTGTGCATACTGCTACTACCATACTTTGCAAAGGCATCTGATAGAATACCACATTAACTCTATTCTTCTTCTTCCTCATCCATCATATGATAGGTTGAGTTCCTTATGAACAAATTTTTGCCATCTCGTTCTATCTCTGGCCATTACTGTCATCTCTCTCTCTGAAGTTTGATTATTGTGACCTTTCCTTCAAAGGCTGTGGCCAAGTTCTTTTTCATCTGCCTCTTGTTTGTCTTCCTCCAGTGATTCCATTCAAGACTATATTTGGTAATCTTTGAAAGGACATTCTCTGTAGGTGTCCAAACCATCTTAATTGCTGCTTAAGAATTATAGACACGATATCTTCTCTATAGTTTAATTCGTGTTTGACTTGCTCATTTGTTTAGTGTCCTGACCAGTGAGTCTTATTTTTCTTAAACGTTTCATTTCTAATGTTCTGATTTTCTTTCTTTCTGATTGAATGTCCAAGTCTCAGCTCCATATAGCTATAAGTATAATAAAGGTTTTACAGAGTTTTAGTTTCAGGCTTTTTTGAAATGCTGTTATTTTTCCATATTTTGTTTAATTTATTCATATTAGACCATCCTTTGTTAAGTCTGTATTTTACTGTTTCTGTGTTATCAAGGTTGTGAATAATGAGACTGCCAAGATATGTAAATTGCATTACTTGTTCATGTATATAATTTTCTAAATTTATTGAAATATTTTCCCTCATCTCTTACTATTTTCATTGTTTTACAACTCTATTACATATTGTTATCAGAGAAGCCTGCTGGGAAAAGGCTTCTCTAAATTTTCTCTGCTTTTCTTTCTCAAGGGCAATCTCCATACAGTTTTTTCTTACAATCTCCTATACACCTCATCCTCTGTCTTCTGGATATCTTGTTCAAATTCTGGGAATCCAAACTGCCTTAAGAAGTGTGCATTTATCATCTTTCATCCTGGCTATATGGTCAGCACAGTTCCACTTTAACTTTTGGACTTTGAATAATATCAACAATTTGTATCTGTCTAACATCATTTTACCTTCTATGCACTTTTAATATCCAAAATACTTCTTTCCATTGCTCTTTGGCATGCTCTCAACCCCCCCCCCCCCGAACCAAGTTTCAGTACTATATATTAATATGGACAATATAGTGGAATTAATAAGCTTCCTTTTAAGAGAGATGGACAGATCGCTCTATATTTTTCTGTCTTGGCTACTGTCTGAGGTTTCGTCCCAGAGAGAGATACACTCCACACAAATTCAATATTGATATGATAACAGAATAGGAATCTGGGCATTAGTCATTTTTGTTTCTGTAAAATTTATTTCAAGTCCTGCCATTTTGTTTGTATTGTTCAATTCATTTAATATCCCCATCAACTGATGACGTCTTCAAGTTTATCAGAAAAATCAAAGATTGTTTAGTTTCTTTACTAAGATACTATACTATATCTTTGTGTCCAATTAAATTTTCCAAACATGTTCAAATGTAGCTAGAAAAAGTCTACAGGCTGTTGGGTCACCCTGTTTGGCTCATTTACTGATTGTGATATAATCACACTTTTTTTCTATCCATACAGCTTCTTGACTTTGATTCAATATAGTTCTGATTAGTTTGATATACACTGCATGGAAAGAAGTCAACAACATCACAGAGTTCCGAAGCCAAACCAGGAAAAAAAAAAAAAACAAGACCATAACCATCACACTGCATCTCCGAATTTCATAGATGAGGTTACACACTCTGGTAAGAGACATTCACCAGGCATCTGCCACCCACACCAGTACATCTGCTTGGTAGAGGGTGTGGTGTGATTTGTAGCTCCATAACACAGCTTTCCAAGCTCCATGTCCCACTGTACACACTCTTTGCACCACTGAAGACAATGCTGCATGTTGGTTTAGGTAATGCGGGGCTTACATATTGCAGTCCTACCATGGAAACCCATGTTCTGAGCCTTGATTTTGAATGTTTTTGTATGCAGATTAATGTTCCAGTTGATGCCTGGAATTCAAAATGAGGGCCGATGAATGTTTTTTTTTTTTTTAATTTTTAAATTATCCATCATATACATAATACACTATACAAAGTGCATTAACAACCATCAGCACATTAGCTTTATTTTAGTAGCGTGAGATTAACACATATAGCTAATGATGAGATGGCTAATCCATTAAACTTTTATCATGATTTTTTTCTCAGCACTTAAGCTTTAACACATAGCTACATTTAAATTACTGTGCATGCACAGATGTGGTAACCAAATTTCTTGGGAATGAGAAGGATAAGGGGCAGACTGCTCCTATGATGATATAATGGTTTGTGGGTTACAACATTTGATTAATAAGCAGAAAAGGAGAGATGCGATAAAATGTATGTTACTAAAGGGGTATACAGAACAAATGCAGAAGAAACTTTTCAATACGTGGCAAGAAGGTAGAAAACAATGCCCTCGTAACTTATACAAGAGTGTAATCAGAAAGGCTGCGAGGACTAATTTTTTCCTCTAATCATGAAAAAATCATGAGTGATTGCATCAACAAAGGGAAATTGTTAAGCATTCTGTCAGTGAATGAGTTTAAGGATGGATATGATAGGTATTGCGTGAATAATAATTTAGCAAAGTGTTTCTCAAACTTTTTGGGCCATAGCCTACTTAGACAAGAACTATAACTCAGCAGTCCTATAACCCAATTCTTAACAGATAGGTCATATTTTACTACCAGATATGAACATTCATATACTGTCCCTAAGTGCAAATGGAGTAGTTGGCATAACATACACAACTATAATATTTTTCAGTAGAAAATTAAGTCAAAGGAAAGTCAGGATATTTTTCTGCACATTTCTCAGCGTGCCTTGGCAACACAGTGGCTGTATTTATGTACTACTATAGAATCACATGTCGAGATATATGGAAAAATATTATCAAACTGAAATTAAATTTTTTAATTAATACAAAATTTAATATATCATATTCTAAATTGTATCTGAAAATTTACAGACTAAGATGAAATATATTTATTTATCAATAAAATCGACTTGTGACTCACTGGATAAACAACGAAGCCACAGACAACACTTTGAGAAACATGGTTTTAGTGTGAGCCTCCTATGATTAATCTTTGAACTCCATGGAGAATAATAAAAGACTGATCCTAGTTACACTCAAACTCGGTTCATATCAAGAATAATAAGGATAAGCTGATAATATGACATTGGATATAAGTCTAACATTGGGCTCAAAGCTACATTGTGGTTGGTCAGTGAATTTAGCGCTCATGTAAAATTGGTGATTTTTGTCTGTTTTATTGTGTTTTTCTATTAGAAAATTAGTGTTTTATAAGTATATTAATGTAGATTTTAGCATATTTAGTGTTTTATAACATTTTTGTTAAGATATTTCAATAATAAGTACAGTTTAAAATGCTGCCAAAAACGCATAAGAAACTTAATGCTAAGAAGAGCAGCAAAGTCAGGAAAGAGAAGGCTTGCTGCACTAAGAAGATTATTGAAGATATTGAGAAGGATGTTGAAAATGCATTAACCTCCAAAATTGCAAAATTAAAAAAAATTAAGCTGCAAAATGAGAAACAACAAAGCACGGAATCAGGTAAGTAATGTTGTTTATAAAAAGAAAGATGTTATTTGGTATGGTGACTATCATAAAACATGCTGTTCGTGAGCAGCATAAACGTCAAGTTTTCCTGGAGCAAAAATTAAAAATATAACGCAAGCAATACAAAAACAAAAGAAAAGTAAATGAGATTGTAACTGTAGTAGGTACTAACAACTTAACTAGCAATCAGTTGAGAATGAGAGAGAGAGAGAGAGGGCATGAAAGGGTTGTTGGAAGAGGTGAGAGAGTGAAGAGTGAGAAAGTGAAAATAGTAAGTATATTACCTTGATATGATGATAATGAATTAAGAAGAAGGGCTATGATAGCAAATGATTCGATGCATAGGCTGTGTAAAAGGAATGGATGTGAATTTTTAAATGTGTGGAGCGAGTATGAGAGAAGATTGGATTTCTATAAGAGAGATGGCCTACACCTGAATGCGTTTGGTATCAGGAGTCTTGAAAATCTAATAACTAGTATGAAACCTAACACATACAGAGTCAGGAAAACTGAATTATAATGGGAGGAATGGTGACAATATTAGTGTAAGAGCGACAATGTTATATAATTGTGCTAATGATAGGAATGAGCATTATCATGAAAATGATTATGAGGAAAGAACAATTTCAACTTTGTGTTCGTCTAATTCAGACCCATCAAATGTGCAAAGATGTCTACATGTATAAGGTACTAGAGAAGAATAGAGATCTGCAAGTTTTTCAAATGCTGTATCATGCAGACTGCAGACAAGGTTATACAAAAGAACATGCAGGTAGATTATTATGTCTATACACAAATACTAGACGCATCAGAAACAGAGAGATAGAGTGTTGCCTTGCTCAATATGCTGGGACCTCAGATTGTAGGCATTAGTGAGACCTGGCTATCAGAATCAGACATACTAACTGGTATTGAGTGGAAAGGGTATACAGTATTTTTAGGAAGTACAGACAGGATAGGAGGGGAGAGGGTGCTCTGTTAATGATATTGGATGACTTGAATCCAGTTAGCATTGAGACCCATGATTGTAGTACAACTAACAGTATTTCATGGCAGTGAGTTTGAAGCCATCTGGTGTGAGGTGGAATCTAACAAGATCAATTACATAGTGGGGTGTTGTTATAGACCTGGTGGATTGGTTGCTAGTGATGAAGAAATGCATCACCAAATAGAAAAGATGGGCACAAAAAGAGTAATCATAATGCAAGACTTTAATTATCCAAACATTGATTGGGCAGAAGTAAAATCTCATAAGAATGAAACTGAATTCATCGAGTCCTTACAAGACAACTTTCTCAAGCAGCATGTAGCAGAAGGAACTCGAGGTCAAAGTGTTAGATTTGATTATAGTGTCAAAGGTCATTTCAGTTAAAGACTTAACTATTCTGCCTCTGGTTGGTGACAGTGATCATGTGGTACTCACTTGGGAAGTCACTAAGTTTAATAATGTTCCATTCAGAAAAGGTTAAATGCTAAGGTTAAACTACAAAGCAGGAAATTATGACCAACTGAAGAGTATACTGAGTTTAGTGGAATGCGATCAGTTGCTGGATGGGAAGAATATTGACAGAGCATGGGAAGATTTTAAAAAAATACTTAAAATGATTCAATGTTAGAGTGTGTCCCAAGAATTTGAAGAATAAATAGGATAGGAGTCAAATAAATGTGTAATCTTATTAAGCAAGAGATTCATAAGAAAAGGATGCTGTGAAAGGAATACCCTATGCATAAGGATGATGTCCGCTATGAAAATTATAAGCAGCAGGCTAGAAGAGTAACAACTATTCTACAGAAAGTATGAAAAGAAACTCGTTCTGCAAGCTAAAGACAACCCACAAGAATTCTATCGATTTGCTGCAAGTATAAGAAACAATGAATATGAAAGAATTGGCATGAGGGTTACAGATGCAGAAAAGGTTGTTCAGTTAATGAATGCCCATTTTGTTAAAAGCTATCAACCTTAGTATATGCAACATCGAGCTCAATACTACCTCTTCACTGGATGAAGAAACTATAGTGTATGAGGACAAAGTACTAGAGCTGTTACACAAACTGAATAAGAATTCAGCAAGGGACTGATGGAATATCAGTCCCTGTTGCTGAATATGCATCTCAGAACAGAGAAGATGCCACAGAAATGGAAAGAATGTAAGGTAATTCCAATGCACAAGTGTGGTGTAAAGACTGATGTATCCAACTATTGACTAATTAGTATTTCAGGAGTGGTGGTGAAGATTTTGGAAAAATTAGTTAGGGCTCATATTCAGAAATGGGTTGACAGAGAATCTACTTTGCAACAAACAACATGGGTTTACTAAGGAAGATCATGTTTTAGCAACTTGCTCACATTCTATAATAATGTTACAATTGAACTAGACAAGGGGAATGGATACATCACGATACTTTTGGATTTTGCTAAGGCTTTTGACAGAATACAGCATGATAAACTGTTGCATAAATTGGAGAATATGGGGTTTGGATTATAAAATATTAGCATGGATAAGAGGATGGCTGACTGACATATCAAAAAGTGGTATACAGGGGATATGAGTCTGCGAGATTTTAGGTAATCAGTGGTGTACCACAAGGATCAGTCCTTCATCCACTGTTATTCAATTTTACATTAATGACACTGGAATGATTAGACAGGCAACATACAGCTATTTACTGATGATGCAAAGATACATAGGGTAATCAGGAATGCTGCTGATATGCAGCACTTGCAGAATGATTTGAATATGCTGGAATTGTGGGCATAGGAAAACGGATGTCAGTTAAATGCCACTAAATTGTGAAGTCATGCACCTTGGCGTGATTAGATACCCCCATGTCATATTATATTGGTGGGATTATGCTAGAAGAAACTGATCAGGCTAGGGATCTTGGAATGTTAGTAGATAGGAAGTTAAGGGGTCATGTAGCAAAGATTGCAAATACAACTCAAAAGATAATTGCAGTGCTGAAATGAACTTTTACATATACAGATAAGGATGTCATTTTGCCTATTTGCAAGGCCTTGATAAGACCTCACTTGGAATATTGTGTGCAGGTGTGGTCTCCTGGTTTCCATTGCGATTCTGATAGAGTAGAGAGAGTGCAAAGGAGAGTGTTAAAAATGATATCAGGATTGTGGAATACTGATTATGAAGACAGATTGAGAATTTGTAGACTGCAGACAAACAAGAAAAAGAGGGATGATATTGATTGAGACTTACAAACTTCTGAAAGTGTCAGAGGATTTCAGTTGGTGGAATTTTTCATTTTATGGAGGCAGGGAAAGGACAAGAGGGCATCCTTGGAAGCTGAGAATGAATGCCATTAAGAACAGATTGAGGGCCAGATTTTTCTCTCAGAGTGGTACATGATTGGAATGGATTGCCAACGGATGTTTTGTGTGCAAGCAACCTGAATGAATTCAAGAATAAGTATGATAGCTGGTACATGTAGTACAAGGGTGGTCTGAAAAGTTCTCGGCTTTGACCATAGATGACAACACTATTGACAAGATTTTTTTTTCTAAGTTGGACATCTGTCATAAGCATCCATGTGAAATTGCAGGTCATTCTATCAAGTAGTTTGTTTTATACTGCTGTCTGAAGCAAAAGTGTTGTCTCTCTCTCTTGAAATGGATAAAATTGAGTATCGTCGGTTATAAAATTCTTTGTAAAAGAAGGTTTAATGCCAAAAGAAATTCATTCGAAGTTCATAAAAGTTTATGGGTACTCTTCTCCTTTGTTTTTGACAATTAAGAAATGGGCTGCCGAGTTTAAACATGGCCGTACCAGACTTGAAGATGATCCACGTGAAGGACGTCCAAAAAGTGTAACAACACCAGAAATCATTGATCAAGTGCACAATATGGTATTGGATGACCGGCGAGTCAAAGCATGAAATTGCTGAGACTATAGGCATTTTAAAAGAACGTGTAGGATAAATTTTGCATGAAGAATTGCAAATGAAAAAGCTTTGTGCAAGATGGGTGCCGCGCTTGCTCACAGCAGATCAAAAACGCACTCGCATGAAAATCTCTAAACAGTGCTTGGAGCGCTTTAACAAGAATAAAACCGATTTTGTGCATCGATTTATTACTATGGATGAGACTTGGATTCACCAGTACACACCAGAATCCAGACAGCAGTCAAAACAGTGGACAGAAACCGGTTGTTCAACGCCAAAGAAGACAAGATCATGGCATTGGTGTTTTGGGATGCTAAAGGCATTTTGTTTATTAATTATCTTGAAGGAGGGTAAAACAATAACCAGGGAATATTATTCCAATCTTTTAACCAGACTAGATGAAAAAATTCGTGAGAAAAGACCCGGTTTGCAGAAGAAAAAAATCATCTTTCATCAGGACAATGCACCTGCCAATAAAGGTGTTTTGGCAATGGGAAAATTAAGGGATCTGCACTATGAATTGTTGGAACATTCACCCTATTTCCCAGATTTGGCTCCTCATCTGATTTCTATCTCTTCCCAAAACTAAAACTCTTCCTCGCTGGTCAGCATTTTGCTTCGAATCAAGAGGTGATTGCAGGTGTAGAGGGGTATTTTGCAGATCTTACTAAAAACCACTACAGGGACGGGATAATGGTGCTGGAGCATAGCTGGAATAAATACATTAGTCTGAACACCCCAACTGGCCATGACGTCTATATATGTCCAGCAAAATCTGGATACGATTCTAACACCTATTGAATCACATGGATAAGCAGTGCAATTTGGTCTCACTATTTCATCCACCACAGCTGGAAGAAAGGTTAAGGGAGATTATGTTGAAAAATAAAAATAATTTTGAAATTATAAATTCGCTTTTTTCATTATTAGGTCGAGAAGTTTTCAGACCACCCTTATATGTTGTCTCATGCAACTGAGTCACCAACTTTCTCTCTGTCTGCATTATGCATGATGATGAATGTATCTTTATCATCTAGCTTAGTGACCAATGATGAGGTTCTACAAGACTGTTCTTTCACCTACTCTGTTTCTTCTACATATCAATAAAGTTATGCAATTAACTGAAAATTAAGCCATGATTTTGCTGATGACAATACACTGGACTTCTCATTTGACATACCTTGCACTATACAAATCGACAAAATACAATCTCAATGTCTTTATCCTTCATTGGCATTCTGATTACCTTATTAATTTCTAAGCCATAAAAATCATTCCTGCCACTTAAAAAAAAAGGAACCTTTTGAAACCACTTTTTTTGAAGTGTGGCATGGAGCAGGATTCTGTTGGAAGATGAATTGTTTGTCTTTCTGGATCTGTGAGACCACTCTTTTGTCCAATATTTTTCTGTATTGGTCACTTTTTATCATACTGTCAACAGGCACAAGCAATCCTAGACCGTCATGTGTAAAATAATTCCAGAACATCTTGTTGAAGGTGGGTGAGAGAAGTCTTCTCAGTAGTTGATTTGCGAACATAGGGTACCTCGTTCTCCTTGTACAATGAAATGGCTCTCCTCTGAGAATAGGACCATCTTTCACCCAACTGTTCAATCTTTGTACACTTTTGCCCACCGGATCCTCTTTTTCTGCATAGCCTTCATCAACTATTGTTTCTTTTTTTTAATCTGTGGACAGTCCTCCATGCTTCCAACAATCTTTAATGTCAGAAATTTCTTCGATGTCATGTCAGAAACATTAATCTTCCTAACTGCCATGTCTCTATTTAAGTCTACAGCAGACAATCATCGACTCATTTTGCTTTTCCTAACTAATAAGTGTAGTTTTCCTTTATCGCCCACATTTTCTTTTTCTGTCAGAAGAAAAAAGGTACCTACCTCTCTAAACCTATTTAAAATTGCATTAACAGTATCCAAACAAACACCACACTCATTGGCAAATTTGTCTTTGAGTCATGGATGTATACTGAGAAAGAGTACAGATTTCTGAACACTTTCTTGGAGATGTATCCATTTTATATATTGTGTAGCTTCTTCATTTTGTGTAGCTATACAAAATGAAGATGTATTCATTTTGTATAGCTACACAAAATGAATAAACCACTACAAATGCCAACTTATTTGTACTATTAAAAACACATCTTCTTATTGTACTATCTTCTATCGAAGGTCAGCGACCATCATGGCGAACAAACTGCGCTCTTGTGCTAATCTGAACAGTTGTGCACTGCTCTTTCCTGTCCATGTCTTGATGTTGTCAAACCATGATATTCTTTTTCTTCCTCTAGTTCCTTTGCCATCAATTCTTCCTACCAAAATAGTTTGTAGAAGTTGGTATTTGCTGTTTCTCATGATGTGTCCAAGATATGATGTTTTTCGTTTCTTGATTATCTGTACAAGATGTTTAGCTTTGCCAATGGATTTTAAGACATCTTCATTGGTAATTTTTTCTGTCCATGATATCTTTAGCATTCTTCTGTATAGCCACATCTCAAAGGCTTCGATTTTCTTGATGGTTGTTGCCTTCAATGTCCATGTTTCAACTCCATAGAGCAGAATAGACCACACGTAGCATTTCAGCATTCGGCATCTGACTTCCATGTTTAGGTCTTTATTGCAGAATAGTGTTCTCATTTTCATGAAGGACTGCCGTGCAACTTCAATCCTTGTCTTTATATCTATTTCTGGATCCCACCGTTCATTAAGCCAGCAACCAAGATATTTATATCTTGACACTTGATCAATATTTTTCCCATTGAGTGTCAGTTTCATTGATGAGGCTGGATGTTTGCTGATGATCATGTATTTTCTCTTGTTGATGTTTATATTTATTCCCATTCTTTGGCTTTCTATGTATACTCTGTCAACGAGTTTTTGGAGATCCATAATGTTATCTGCAATTAGCACGGTGTCATCTGCATATCGTAGGTTGTTAACAATCTTTCCATTTATTGTGATTCCCTCTGGACATTCTTCCAATGCTTTTTTAAAGATTACCTCTGCATATATGTTGAACAGGAGTGGTGAGAGCACACGTCCTTGTCTCACTCCTCTTTTGATTTTAATATCACTGGTGGTAATGTTGTCTAATTGAACGGTAGCTGACTGATTCCAATACAGATTTGTTATTAGTCTTATGTCTTTTTCGTCTAGCCTTATTTGTTGAAGGATTTCTATTAAGTTGGTGTGTCTGACTTTGTCGAATGCTTTTTCAAAATCTATGAAACACATAAAGACAGATTTCTGTTTTTCTATGCATTTTTGTATCAATATTTGGGTACAGAAAAGGGCCTCTCTAGTACCAAAACCATTCCGAAAGCCGAATTGTGTTTAACTTAGAGTTTCTTCACTTTTTCTATAAATGCGATTCTGAATTACTTTCAAAAATATTTTTAATGTTTGGCTCATTAGACTAATAAGTCTGAAGTCACCACAGGAATTCGCTTTGGGTTTCTTTGGGATAGTGATAAATATAGATTTGAGCCAATCTGATGGAAATTCATCACTTTCATATATTTTATTAAATAGTTTTTCAAGAAGTTTGATGTTATCTGGTTCGATTAATTTTAAAAATTCTGTTTGCACACCATCTGGTCCACTGGCTTTTCCTGTTTTACTTGTTTGTATAGCATTCTCTATTTCGCATTTCATGATTGCTGGTCCTTGAATGTTATCTTTTATATTTATAGGCTTCTGTCTAGTATCATTGAAAAGTTCTGTTACATATTTTATCCAAATCTGTGCTTTATTCTCTTCTTCTAGAACTAATTTTCCATTTTCGTCTCTTAGAGACACTATTTGCTTTTTCCTCAGTTTTCCGGAAATTTCGTTGATTTTCTTATACAGATTGAAATTATCATGTTATTTCTGAAGCAGTTCAATTTCAGTACATAAATTTTTCATCCAATTTTCCTTGGCTTCTTTTATTTTTTTCTTGATGATGTTATGTGTTTCTGTATACCTGGCTAGGTCTTTGTTTTTATACATTCTTCTTGTATCAATAAGAGAAAGAATCTCATCTGTCATCCATTCCTGTTGTTTTATATTATTCACATAACCTACTTCTTCAATACTTGTTGTTACGATGGCATTCTTTAAGCTATTCCAAAGAGATTCCACACTTTTATTTTCTTCTATGTTAATCTGTTGTAATCGCAGGTTAAGCTGAGTCTTGGCACTTTTATTTATGTTCGGGTCTTTCAGTTTTTCTACATCAATTTTCTTTTTCTTCTTTTGTGATTTTTTAGCTGATTTTAATCTAAGACGTACTTCTGCAACTATGGGATTGTGGTCTGATGAGATATCTGCTCCAGGATAAGTCTTTGCACTCTTTATACTACTGTGGAATCTTTTATTTATCAGTATATAATCAATTTGATTTCTGACAATATTATGTTGGTTATCTTGAGGCGATTTCCAAGTGTACAGTCTTCTTGGTGGAAGTTTAAACCAGGTATTTGCTATTGTTAGATCTTCTTCCTGACAGAATTGGACTAAGCGATCTCCTCTGTCATTTCTGGTGCCTAAGCCATGTTCGCCAACAATTTCTCCATCACCCCCTCTTCCCACTTTTGCATTGAAGTCGCCCATCACTATGTTTATATCATGTTTCTTTGTTAGGTTTTTAATCTCTTTTAGGTGTTCATAAAACTCTTCAACATCTTCTTCACTTTTGTCAGCTGTGGGTGCATAAGCTTGGATGATATTTATGTTAACGGGGTTTCCCTTAAGTTGTAACAGCATTATCCTTTCAGAAAATGGAATCCAATTTATTACTGATTTATTGATTTCTTCATCTACTATTACAGCTACACCATGTCAATGTTTGTAAAAACACATAACACTATTAATAAACATCATAGAGACAACTAAAATACACAGCACTCAACCAAAATAGTGAACTAAAACAGAAACAAAAACCAAAAACTTGACTTGTTTGGATAAATTTGTTCACTATTGTGTGTGTTACACACACACACACACACACACACACACACACACACACACACACGTATATACTCATACAATAGCGATTAATGGGAAATTTGGACCATTCTTCTTGCAAGCATGTAATGAGGTCCTGGACTGTTGTGGGGCAGATGTCCCTTTACCTCACCCGAAGCTCATCCCACAGATGTCCAATATGGTTGAGATCAGGGCTCTGTGGAGAGGCCAGTCAAGTGTGGTGATGTTCATGTTCACAAACCATGCAGTTACAGCAGTAGCCTTGTGACACAGTTTGTCTTGCTATGAAAGACAATGGTCAGTTCCATAGAAATGTCACAAAGTAGGAAGCATTGCATTGTCCAGAATGTTCAGATACCTCTCTAAGTTCAATGTTCTTGACACCACAAACAGAGGTTCAAGGCCAATCCAGGAAAAACAGGATCATAGCATAATACCAGCACCTCTGAATTTTATAGTTTGGGTTACGCACTCTGGAAAGAGACATTGACTGAGCATCTGCCACACCCATCCATCTGCTCACTAGAAGGCTAGTACAATTCATCTCTCTACAGCACAGCTTTCCAAGCTTCCACATTCCACTGTATATGATCCTTGCACTACTGAAGATGATGCTGTATGTTTGTTCAGGATATGTGAGCCTTGCATATGGGAGTCCTACCATGGAAACCCATGTTGTGAGCCTCATTTCTGAATGTTTTTATGCAGATTCATGTTCCAGTCGCTGCTCAGAACAATGTGTAAGCAAACAAATTATGGTTTTTATCCCTCGTAGCACCTACAGTCATGTTCGGTGAGCGTGGTGGTTTGTCCACTATGGATAACACTTGCAGTTGACTCCTTGCACTTCCATTTCAGTATGGTATCACTAATTGTTGACCTGGGATAGCCCAATTTGCCAAACAGATAGACCTGCAACATGGCATCCTATCACAACACCTCTCAAACTCCATCAGGTCCCTTCTCACAGCAATTTCACCCAGACCCAGCTCCACTGATTTTGGAGCATCATATTCCTGCAATTTATACTGGCTACACAAACATGACTCTTTACACGGGGGTGTCCATGTAAAGAGTCATGTTTGTGTAGCCAGTCATTGACTTCTTTCCAAACTCTGTGTGTGTGTGCGCGCTTATTTAATATTTTAATAATCTGACTACCCATTTCAGTATACAACCTCACATTTCTGCATGCTGAAAAGTGAAACACTTGTACTACTAATATGGATCCAATCCATCTTTCAGCAAGCATACCTAAAAATCTAAATCTTAGTAAAGGAACTTGACAGCATCATTCCTTATAGCTCTCATGAATTCATCTTCAGCAGACAACTGAAACTCTCCTGTAAATCCACATGAAATGTCAGGATAACAAATAAGTTGAATAGTATAATTCAAGAACAGCCTGTGATAGTTATACCTTCCTTTTCTGGAAAAGTCTCTCCATACATATTTTTTTTTTTATACAGCTAAGTTTTTATTCATCCAAACTAATTTATTATCATCTATTATCCATTTCCATCAACATGCATACCAATATTGCAGCAATTTGCCATAGGTATTTGCAAAATCCAAAAATATCATTATACGGAGTCTCCCTCACTTAATACCTTTTCTTCATATTTGCATAAAACATGAATTGCTAAAACAAGGCAACCTTAGGTGTTGAACGCTATTCTTAACTTATTTTAAACAGTATTACAACACCAAACCAACTAAATGATTAAAAAAAATGTTTATTAGCTACCATATTTTTTGCCTTATAAGACTCACTGTTGTATTGGACACAAATTTTTCATGTTGATTTTTTTGGAAAAAAATATTCTTCACAGTATAAGATGCACGAATTATGCATCACTTTTTCACGTAAATATTAATTTTTTTATTTAAAATTTTTAAACATGTATTATCTGTTTATTAGATAAAAAAACATCAAATCATTAAAAAATCTAACATATAATAATATAAACAAAATAATTTTTATAAATTTCATTAATCTTCTTTTCAAATCTTTATTCATAGTCACTCTCAAAATTTTCTGAACTTGATTCTTCATTAGAAACCAAGTCTTGAAATAATAAGTCATTCTCCATACCATCAAGAGAATTACCAATGCCACACTGGTGACAAAATGCTCATTAAATAATTCCACTACATCCTCTGCAGTGGTCACATTATCATCACCTATCACTGTATCCTTTTGTAATCATTCTTTTTCTTCTTGTCCATCACATAAAAATCTAACTCTGTTAGATTTCCTTTCATATGAATGGCCAACCACCTCTGAGATTTCACTTTTTTCCATACCATTCTTGTTACATTTTTTAGTCTGCACCTTATACCATTCATGCATCAGATCACTGCCTGAATCTAATTATTTTCTTTAACACTTTTGTCCATACTGTTCTGCTTAATTTCACCATTCATCTATTTCATTTCTACATATAGTGGATATAACAGATGTTTTAACACAATTTCAGAGAGAAACGTTCGTTTCTCTCTGATACTGCTGTGTATATAGCAGATCAAAGAGAATAAAGCTGTAGGAAGGTGCAGATTCTAATCCTTTGAATTAGTCAAACAGGCTTGAGAGAATTTGTTTCAATGATTTGTTCATTCTCTCACAAAGTCCATCATGTTGAGGCAGTACAGAGTCGTGAATATTTTCTTGATATTCAAAACCTTACAACTTGCAGAAGCAATTCTGATGAAAAATTTGGATCTCTATCACTCAATAATGGGTTGCTTAAGGGTCAAAGCTGTATAACTGAGAGGAGACCTCCACATAGCTTTTAAAGGAATGCGGAGAACCGACCAGGGCTTCTGACCTAATGTCCAATCCTCACCTTCTCGTGGTGCACCATGTTGGGTATCTACCTGGATACTGAACGAACGAGGATGGGCTGGCAATTTGGGATTTAGCTGACCAAATTGTAATTCTTATTGGCTTAAACCAAATTATAAAATGATGGTACAACATGACAAAATTACAGGACAGCTGGGGCGTCACCCGGTTAAACAAGGCCCCCGTTGTTTTCACCAGAGAACCAGGGTGAACAGCGAAAAGTCAGCTACTGGAACAAATCTGAAAAAACACCCCAACTCAACATCACCAGAGTTAAAGATCTTCTTATGTTGATAGTAGCCTGAATGGCAAAGAAATGGAGCTAGCTGAGGAATTAGATAAGTACCAGATCGACATAATAGGGGTGACTGAAACAAAAAAGATAACTGGTTAGATCTTTCTAGCAATAAATACAAAATGTTATATTCAAGCAATGACAATCAAGGAAAAGAAGGAATAGCCATTGTATTCAACACTAAATAGGAGACTAATCTTCTTGAATGCACGCAGGCTCAAGTAGAGTAATGTGGGCAAATATCAGAATGGGGAACTGAACAATGAGACTTATTTGTGTCTATGGTCCCACAGAAGGTTCTACTAAGGTAGAAGTGAAGGAATTTTTTTAATGCTTTAGAGAAAGCATCTGACACAGTGAAAAAGGAAAAGTTGGTCCTTGTTGGGGATCTAAATAGCAGAGTAGGAAATGATTGTCAGACATACAAAAATATATTGGGAAAATTTGGAGAAAAGAGCAAAGCTAATAATAATGGCAAATATCTGTTGGATTTCTGCTCAGGACATGGACTGGTTATTACTAACACCATGTTCCAACATAAAAATGTGCACAAATTCACATGGAGAGAAGAGGCAAGGAATAAGAAAAGTCTCACTGACTATGTCATTGTTGATAGATGTTTTCTCCCTTGTGCAGAAAACTAGAGTGTACAGAGGATTTAAAATTGGAAGTGATCACATTTAGTCTTCAGCAGGATAAAATTGAATTTCATATTGAAAAGAATAAAATGTAAGAAAGTTTTAAAGCGAATAAAAGTTGAGCAGCTCCCAGATGTGAACTGTAGACTAAAGTACACAAAGATTATTGAAGAAAAAATGAAAGAGTTTGAGAACAGGAATCAAACCTTGGAGATTCAGTGGCAAACTCTGAAGAAAACATTGATTGGTTCTGCCAGAGAGGCATGTGGTGAGGTTGTCTGTAAGGATAAAAAAAATCAGAACTCCCTGGTGGACACAAGAAGTTAAAGAGGCAGTGAAGGAAAAGAAGAAAGCATATCAAAAGTTTCTGTCAAATAAGTCAACCTGTGCTCTTAGAGAATACAGAGACAAATGTAAGGAAGCTAAACACTGTGTAAAACTATCTAAACAAAAGTCATGGGAGGACTTTGGCAAGAACATAGAAAATAAATATCAAGAAGGTGGCAAGATATTCTGGAGGTTGTTGAAGAAGCTTAGGAATGGAGGAAAGAGGGCTGTAAAAGGGGTTAGAGATGATAAAGGTGACATGAAAACAGGAGAAAAAGATATCCTTGAAGTATGGAGTAATTACTTTGAAAAACTGCTAAATGAAACAAGCAGTGATGATAGCACAGTGGTAAAAAAACACTGACCAGGCATGCAGTCAGGAATACATATTTATACTTGCAGTAGAAAAAGCCATCAAAGGCTTGAAATGTGGAAAGGCAGCAGGAGTAGATGATATTCGACCAGAAATGCTGAAGTATGGTGGTATAAGAGTCTTACAGTGGCTGCACTGCATAGTTCAGAAAGCCTGGACAGAGGGACGAATTCCCGATGATTGGAGTAGAGCTCTCATAGTACCAATATATAAAAAGGGAAATAAAAATGAATGTGAGAATTACAGAGGTATTTCCCTACTGAGTGTTCCTGGCAAGATCTATGCAAGTATATTTGAGAAACGGTTGAGAAGAATTGTGGAAGAAAAGCTTGGTGAAGAACAAGCTGGATTCAGGCCAAATAGAGGCTGTCAGGATCAGATCTTCATTTTAAGACAAATAGTTGAGAAAGCATGAGAATATAACAAAGATCTGTATTTAAGTTTTGTCAATTTGGAAAAGGTATATGACAAGGTGCCAAGAGAGAAGCTATTCAATACGCTACAGTTATATGGTGTCAATGAAGCATTATATCAAGCAATACTTAATCTTTATTTGAATTGTAAGTCAGCAGTTAGAATTGAAGGAAGTACAGGAAGATGGTTTAATGTCAAATCTGGTGTGAGACAAGGATGTACATTATCCCCTCTGTTATTCATTATCTATATGGATCACATTATGAAGGAAATTGGTATTAAACATGATATCAAAATTGGAGATGTTAATGTCAGCTCTTTGCTTTATGCAGACGATGTTATACTTCTAAATAAATCCATACCATATCTATTACAACAGTCTGAATAACTGTTGTAATAGATATGGTATGAAGGTCAGCAATAAAAAGACAAAGACAATGAAAATAGGCAGAATCATTGAAAATGTCAACTGTGTTGTGAATGGAGAACCTGTGGAACAAGTAAAACATTTCAGCTACTTAGCCACGATTTTTAGTGAAGTTGGTAAATTAAATATAGAAATAGACAACAGAATCAACAAAGCTGGTATGGTAGGAAGTCAATTGAATAAATTCATATGGAATAAGAGAGAAATTAGTCGGAACACTAAATTAGCTGTATACAAGACAATGTTCAAACCAGTTTTAACTTATGGATCCGAGAGCTTGGTCAGAAGTAAAACACTTGACCAAAGACTAGAGACCGCAGATATGAGAGTCCTGAGAAAGATTAGAGGCATGAACAGATGGCATCAATGGCAATATCATTAAAAATGAGGATATTGGGAAAGAACTTGACATTGTCGGCATCCAGGAATGCGTTAGCAGAGCTAATCTCAGGTGGTATGGTCATTTAAACAGAATGGGCGAGGAAAGATTGGCAAAACAAGTGTTCTCTGCCAGGTTGGCAGGAAAACGATCCAGAGGAAGACCGAGATATAAGTGGTTTGATAAGGTACAAAGTGCTTTAGACGATAGAAATATAAGATCTGATAATATTGGAGTCTTGACAAGTAAGAGACTGATCTGGAGGAAAATTGTAGATAGGAAGTTAGTAATGATGTAATTTTTTTCATGTAGTACTATCATATCCTGTACACTCCTTGAGGGTACATGGCAGGAATTTGATGATGATGATCACTCAATAATGACCTCAGGACAAACATACCTACAAATAATGTTATGAATAAAACATCTAACTAAAGTTTCTGCTTTCTGGTCAGGAAGCAGAAATGCTTCAAATGAAGTGAGATAACATATCTACAATAACAAAAATATAATTAACTGTCTCCTCTTTCAGTAGTGTTGATGGGACTAACAATATCAGCAGAATTGTGCTGAAATGACCTAACTGGTAGCTTTACAGACTGAAATAGTACTTTCTCTCTGAAAGGATTTCTTACCTGACAAGTATGACAAGTTTTCACATAATTCTTGATATCATATTTCATGGATGGCTAATAAAATCTCTCTTCAATTCTAGATAGAATCTTTCTATGTCCAAGCTGATCTGCCAAAGAGGAAGCTCTTTGATTTAATATCTAAAGTATCATCTGATGGAGTCACTAGCTTTTCTGGTGTCCTACTCTTACCTATTTTAACATAAATAATTTCTGCTCATTTAAGAAAAAACTTTCTGGTTTAAAAGGCAATAATGCAATGAACTCAGCATTTTGAATTGAGGTATAGATCTCTGTCTCTCCAAAATGGATCCTGCTATTGAGCATTTCTAATTTCATCAAAATCCCATTGTTCTGAAATAAGCTCCTTTAACACATTCGTTGCCAAGCTGAAATTGGAATTTCATGTGGTGGCCAAATTTTTTTACTTGATAGCGACGTCTACGCGATATCGTGGCAATGAACGTGTTAATAGACTGAATTGATATCCACATCCCTTTTCTCAGTATTATCAACATGTTTTTACGATGACCTAGGAGAATAAACTTTAAGGGGTGGAAAAACCTTCTGGAGAAACATAATATCTAAAGAACAATTTTTCTGAAATGCAACTGAATCAAGAGAAATCATACCACTCATAGTTACATGCATATCTGGGTAGTGATAAAAATTTTCCCAAGATCACTTGAAAATATGAGCTATTAATTACTTGAGAACAACATGAGAAACAGAAAGACTGAAATTTGGAAGATAAATTATAACAGATATGGCTTTCATTACTAATGTTTCCTGATTAAAAATTCCTTTTAATTTTACAACTTGGTCTAAATCTCTTACATAACACTGTAAGTGATCCTTTATAGCCTGAAAAAAATTCCATGTAATAACAAAAATAAATGCTCCGGTGTCAAATAGTACTGAACATGGAGTACCAGCTATTGAAGCATTAACTAAATTCAAAGATTCAATATCACATGAATTTAATGTTGTTAAAAGTTTGTGTAGTACCTTGGCATTCAAAAGAATTGGGTTCTCTTGAAAAATCTGCTTGGACAGATTTTGTGGAAACAGAATCCTGAATAACATTGAGATGGTTTCCAGTATTCAGAATCTACTACTAAGACAATTATCTCTATCCTTATGACATTTACCATAGCAAAACCTAGAAATATGGCTCAACTTACCAGAGTTATAGCACTTAAGTTTTCTTTTATCAGAAGCAGAAGAATTCTTACAAGTAGGAGTATCACTATCAACATTTCTATGTGAAAATTCTTCCCTTATAATCTCTCTCTCTTTCAACTTTGAGATATTAATAAGAGAAGTAATTCTCTTGTTATGAAAAGTAAGCTGCTCTTCCAATCTAGTTAATTCAGAAAGTTTTTTTTTTTTTTTTTTTTAATCAATCTTAGTAGTAAATTCTTCTTTTAAGGTATTTAGTTCCTGAAGAAAATGCTCTGGTATTGAATCACTAGAGTCTGAATCCTTAATCCTTCTCTGATTAGATGATGTCAACTTAGAGGTATTAAGTTCAACTAACAGATATTTTTAACTGAAGAAGGATTTGTACTTTGCAATAAGCTCACCTCATTTTGAGTCATTTCTAATGACTGTGCAATAGTCAGCACTTCTTTCCCATATACAGATCTTCAAAGTTCTGTTTTCAATCTATTTCTGAATTGAAAAAATATAATTCTATCAATGAAATCTGTACACAAGACTAGTCAGTCTGTTATTGGTACTGAGATAATAGTTCCTCTATTAATCTGTGCACAACCATGAATTTTCCATAGATTGGGTCCTAAATTCTACTTTCTGGAATATTCATTTAACAAAATTTTCTTAAATGAAGCATAATCAGATGTCTAGCTCTCTTAGAATTCTGAACAAAGGACTTCAATATTATAAGCTAAAGAACGCTTCAACGTTTTCAGAATTTTCTCCACTAAAATTCTGTATAGCATAAGCCAAGTTTATATCTTTATAAATTCTTCATTTTGCAGGCAAGCTGCCCACTAGAAGTAGCCATATTAATTATTTAGGAAAAATATAAAAATGGTCATATAAAGAAAAACAATACACACATGCACATACATCAAACATGAGAGAGAGAAGATAGAGTTGAAATAATTATCTTTAACAAATAAGGAAAAATATAAATAAGAAATGAATGGCTACATATTGGGGATTCCTCATATGTTCAATCCTGTTAAGAAGTTTATATATCATCACTGTTGTAATTTTTGGTTTCTTGAGTGAAGATTAAGTGAAAAGCCATTCTTTGTCTGTGCGGAACAGGCAGTTGTCATGTAAAAATGCTGGAATGTTCCATATGCATTGTTTTCTGCTTCAGTACTATATAGATGAGTTATAAGTGAACCATTAATATTTTGGGTACTTGTTTTAAGTAGTAACTGAATATGCTAGAGGTAAGGCATGTGTTGAATACATAGGTATGAGTTGTCATTTTCTTGTATGATTGTGTGCAGGAAAATTGGTACTACTGTTTCAGTTAGTGAACTTAAGGATTGATGAGAAACTTGTCTTGACTTCCCAGAGTAAGATTGCGAAGTTTTCTATTATGTTTGTTTGAGTCTCTGACTAAATTGTGTTAACTTTTGCCATTACAGATATTTCGTATTTAATGCCAGAAGACCCAATATTTTAAGGATGAGGTGTGTGTGTGTGTGTGTGTGTGTAAAGGGTCACTATTGTTTTAATACAAATTTATTTTATATGGTGTGTATTGTATGTACACACACACACACTTTGCTAATAAAACATAAAAAGAAAATTTTAGTTTGCATGAATGTTGCATGGTGAAACATCAAACATAGGCCTGGGGATAGAACCTATAAATTGTAGCAGAAAATATGTAAGAACCTCTAAAAAATTAACACTACTTATTTCATCATTCATCCATTTCATTCCTATATTATTTATTCTTGGTATGCATTTATATAGTGGATATGCCAGATGTTTTAACACAATTCCCATGTTCTATCAACCTCTTTTTTCAGAGCTTATCATCTGATGATATTGATTAATGGACCACAGCTTTCCATAATTCACAGATTTCTGCCTGAAAATTCCCTTGCTTCATCACCTCTGAAGTCAGGCACATCATGATCACTCTCACCAAGCATTGAGAATGTCGATACTTCAATTCACTACTTCATACTGCTCCATCATATGATGTCTAAGGTAGTTATCTCTCAAATACTCTAGAAATTCACTCACTTTGCTTCTCTATATGATAACTACTTTCACAATCTATATTCCCAAAATTAAAATATCCAATTAGGATTACTCCCTTTTTATTTGCCAAACTAATCTGTCTAGACATTCTGCAATTATTGTCCTTTACATTACAAGGATTATAACAACATCCTATTAGATATACTATTTATCTTAACCTTATACCAAATATTATTTTTTTTTTTAAACTGCAGATGAATTAGTTAGCTCCATAGGTAATGTAGGCTTTATTCTATCTCAAAAATCTCTGGTGTTTCATCCTGCAAAACAAACCAGCCAGAAAAAGACATATTTATTAGACATAATATAGTGGCCAGAGCTTTCATAACTCAGTCAGTTTTCATGTTATCCATTGGTTGGAAAGACCTTCGAATCCATCTATACCATCAAGAACGTTTATCAGGGCTTTTCAATTGAAGCCAAGTTAGCCAGTCTCATAAGGAGGTGACAGAGTTTTCCCCTCTTGCTAAACAGATAAAATGACCAGAAGAATACGCATAACTGACAGCCATAATGTACTATACAGATAAGATTCAATGCCCAATAAGGCGTTTAACTGTCTCAAAGAAGCCAAGTAACTTGGCTGTGCCATATCATTGAGCCTAAAGTGAACAAAAACGGTTCAGTTGCTTTGGCCACTATTTCCAAATAACTTAGCCTCAAAGTTATTAACTGCTGTACTACTGCTTTTTACCTTTGTCCTCACCACTAATAATTATCAGGAAATGATTCAAGAGAGAAATTAGCATTTATTATTAGTTTAATAAGATTAAAATAACAGAAATATTTTACATTACTATCAACAGTAATTCTCCTTTCCATAATAAATTGCAAAAATATTTCTGTATTAAAATTAAGGGCCAGATTAAGTACAATACTATTATTATTGTTTTTTTTTTAAACACACTGATGGGCCAGCGTGTTTTAAAATAATGAATGGGCCAGTTTAAACACTGGCCCATTCATTTATGTACCTACAGCCAACATCAATGCACTGGTAATTAAAATAATACTTTCAGCTACTTGATATTAAAGATTACTGAAAACTTATGACATAAATATCAAACTATACTAAATTCAAATACAAGCAGATTATATGTTTGTTTGTTTTTTCCTTTGTTATAATTATACTGCTTACCCATCAGTCACGACTGCATATGAATAAATACTACCTAACTCATTCTTTTGGAGCCATTCCAAGAATCTTTTCAGGACAATGTGAAATGGTTCTGCAGAATCCACTTGAGACTACAATATAAAAGTAAAGTGTTAAAATGGAATGCAGTTTCATTTAATTATGCATAAATATACAGTCTTTTCAACAGGAATTTTAATAATTTTAACTTGCTATATCCTGTTAGGGGATTAATGGATGTTTTCACACTATTATTTGTATACCTATCATTACCTCTGAGGGTAGCTGCAGATTCTAAACGCAGTCTTTTTCTAAATATGCTGGGATGCTCTAGATATGACTCATAGGCTCATCATGGGAGGCCCACTCAACCAGCAATCAATTAAAAGAAACCACCATGATCCATTAAAGTAAATTTAAAAGAGAAAGACAGTTTTTAGTATCTGCAGCTGCTTTCAGAAATCAGCCTAAATTGAATAAACATGGTTGCATAAAACTTCCCAAAATATAGAAAACACTAATACTTTGAAATCCCAGCTTACATCCTAGGCCACCAACATGTGCCACAGAGAGCACCTCACCTAGATTGGATTCTGGTCTTTCATCATATTTCACTTAGTTTGTGTTGTCTTTGTGTGTTATATTACAAGTTTCATATCGTACTCCCTGAAGACGTCTCTGTGACTGAGACAAAATAGTGGAAGAATTAAATATTTTTAAATCCTTACCTAGTGCTGTTTCATTTCAATAAGCTTCCAGCACGAGTTCCTCCCAACACTTAAGCTGTAGCATAAATTTTTTTAAAGCTATTTTTCTCACTTCTGCAGTATATATTATTTGGTAACCTCCATGCAGTCAACAAACTCATTGTGGGAGGTCCACTCAACCAACAATAACATGTCTATCATAATGAGCTTTGAAGTTATTTATAATGCATTCCATTCACTAACAACTCTCCATGTAAAAAATCTGCTCCTCTCCCTTCTTCACCACATCCCTATACAACTTTCAGGGATGCCCCCCCCCCCTCGTTCTTCCTATCTCAACATCCACTCTTTTTATAATTTCTTCTGCATTAATCTGATAGAATCCCTTAACTAACTTGAAGGTCTCTATCATATCCCCTCTTTTCCTCCTATCCACCAACCTCTGTAATCTACATTCTCTCAAATGCTCTTCATAACCAACACTCCAGAGTATCAGCACTCCATCCATATTTGCTATGATTTTAAAAATAAGAATTCTGCACAATATCCTGTCAATACCTCTGAAAATTCTCATAATATCATGTTGTAGTCATTTCTCTTATCTAACTGAACTATTACTTGATTGCAGAAAGTGAGTAAATTATATATATAATATATATATGCCCTTTCAACTATGACTTCTGCTTCATCACCACTTCCAAATCCCTAGCCTCATCAATTTCCTGCAGTCCAGCTCTTCCAAAGTAATACATAGCCTATGATTTCTGCCCAAAGTGCCCAACCTTACACTCTGCCACTTTAAACTGACAGCTATTATCATTTGACCAATGTACAAATTAAAGTCAAGTGTACAGTTCTGTGGCACACCACTGGTCACTTTTATATATATATATTTCTCCTATGCATGAAAGGCAGACGTGCCTACAGCAGACAAATGCTGTGTGTGGGCAAGGTCAGAAATAGAGTAATATATTGCTATTCTTCTTGAATTGTTGGAGATTGTAGTCCTTTGGAAATGCTCCATGGGGAAGACTGTTCCACAAAATTGAAGTGGAAGGAATGAAAAATGACCAGAAGTAACAGGTTCAGTGAGTATGCAGTTTGACTATAAAGAATGTTGAGCAGACTAACTTAAGTTCCTGTAGATTTGGTAGAAATGGGAGGCATAAGAATTTGCATTCTCCTTCATTCAACTACATTACATACTACCCTCTGACATCAGCCACCCTCTTATCTATGTCATGAGTTTTATATCCATCCATATTTGCTATGATTTTAATAATAGTTCTGCACAATATCCTGTCAAATCCTCTGAAAATTCTAACAATATCATGGTATAGCCATTTCTCTTATCCAATATCCCTTATGTCACTTGATTGCAGAAAGTGAGTAAATTACTAAGACAAAACCGCCCCCTTGCAAAACTATGTTGTTTTCACACAGAGTATCATATTCCTATCCATCCATCTATTCCTGAATTCTACTTTAACCAAGTTTTCCAGCATCTTAACTAATACTCATGTTGCAACAGTTCCCCTCACACTATTTTCTTCAAAGACTATGACTTCAAGCTGCTCAAGAAACACATCAGTTTCTTTATCCTTGACATTTGTCCCTTTTTTGACCTCTCATGTGTTGAGTTAATTTTAAAAAAATTCTCCCTCCCTTCCACTTTTTTTTTTAATATAAGTTTACAATCACTCAAAGTAAAATTTCTATTAAATGTGCAAAGGGCTACATTAAGTTTCAATGATTTCAGGTATACCTAAGATGAATCAGTGTCGCCTTTTTAAATTAAAATTCGGTAACTCCAAATTTATTTAAATTTCTGTAAATTAAAATCTTTTTCATTAAACTTTTGTAAATCAGCATTTTTTAATTAAACTTTTTTAATGAACACCTTTTTAACTACCCAAATGACCACATGGATAAATGGATAAAATACAGTGGATTCTGGTTAACTGGGACACATCAGGAATAGCTTAATTTGGCCAAATTAAATGAAGTTGCATGTCAAGAGTTTAAAAGGTGTATGCATATAAGACAAAATGCAAGTTTAGAAGTTTTTTGTTTATTGTGTAACATTACTAATTATAGATGAATAATTGGCTTTAAGCATAAATATTTATATATGGCTATGTGCCATATATAAATATTTCATTTATGTATGGCGTATAGGAATTGATCGAGTACAGAGTTGTTGTTTTTTTCCCAATTGACTGCAATTAAATAAAATCAGTGCAGATATCTAAGTACAGACATAGTACTACTTTCATTGTTTTCTGCATGAAATAGAGCTGTAATCCAATAATAAATTTTCTAGCATCCTAAGTAGGTACTTGTTCAAGCTTGAGAGTGTCATCCTCATCACTTTCTTGTTCTTCTAATGTTCTCTGATGTTTTGTTGCAATTTCTCCTACATTTCCTCATTAAAAATCTTCATTTTCATTATAGCATTGAAGACTAGTATCAATGGATGCAAACTTCCATAGTTTTTGATGTGATTCATATCTATGGAACATCATTTTCACTATTGGCTGTATCTGACATATCCATGATGGAGTGCTTAAAACCATAGTGAACAAAACAGTTTTAAGCAACAAGGGTTGCTTATTCCTTGCCAACAATTGGCCATAAACTGTACTGCTTGTAAAAGATTAACTTTTGTGCTGACCTTAGCAATTGTCAAGAACCAGTAAAATATTCCTTTATTTCCATTGTAATTCCATGTCTCAACTCAAACCAATTCTTAAATTTTTTATAGATCATCATGCATCTTTGGTCATATGGTACTGAAACGGTAAACTCTCCATTTTAATCCTTTTAAATCATTGAGGCCTGTTCCTTATTCCAATAACTAACGATTTTCGTTTACCAGTTCCTGACATATTTGAACAGCATAACACTGTTACACAATTTACTGCTTTCACTGATCCAAACAGTGTAGCTTGTTTATAACACAGGAAACCATCCGATGTGGCACAAGAAAATAGCCCTGTTTCATTAGCACTAAATTTTTGAAGCAAGATTATGTAATTTTTCGAACACTACATGTGGTAAAGGTTACTAGCTTGCCCAATTAAAACAGCATTGTGTCTCAGATAAACGAAGCATTAACCAGTGGACAAATTAACTGGGATCTACTATATATCAAAAATATAAGCTTCCTATCCATGTTATTACATTAGATGCCAATCGAATGTCTCTATGTTTATTTATCATTTCACATAAGCCATCAAGGACTTTTTACACATATGAACACTGGAAGACTTATTTCTGCGATGCAGGCATTTCTGCATTTTGCTCTCATTTCATTTGCCTGATAACTAATGCTTAACACTTAAGATATTTTACCAAGTACAAGAACGAGTGGCTTTCAGTCGTTCCAAATTCACGTAGTAAATGGAAGTTATCCTATAGCAAACTACTGAAAAGCCTCAACCAACTGGTTGAGACTTGCTACAGTAAGAGTCAAATATATTCATTACTGCCATTGTAAAAGTAAACCTGATAAATTAAACTGGAATTATATCAAAATCAGATATGTTAATTTCAGTTCCTCACTTTATGCAATGCTATTATTCCCAAATAAATTCAGTGCAAGTTTTCAGGATTCCCTAACTAACAACTGCTGTAATAAATTTGGTATAAAAAATCAGCAACAAAATGACAGACTATGAAAATAAGCAGGAATACTGAAAATATCAGCTGCATCCTGAATGGAGAATGCATTATGCAAGTAAAACATTTTGGCTATTTAGGCACAATTTTTAGTGAAGATGGCAACTTAAATATGGAAATAGACAACAGAATTAGCAAAGTTGGCATGGATGGAAGTTACCTGAATAATTTATATGGAATAAGATAGAAATTAGTCAAACCACTAAACTAGGTGGATATAAGATGGTGTTGAAACTAATTCTAACTTATGGATCTAAGAGTTGGATAGTTAGAATAAAACAATGATCAAAAACTAGAGACAACAGATATGAGGGAGAAAGAGGTTGAACAGATGGCATCAAAGGCAGAATCATTAAAAAAGGACAAGGATATTAAGAAGAAACTTAATATTGTTAGCATTCAGGAGTGTGTTGGCAGAGTTAACCTAAGGTAATATTGGTCACTTAAACAAAAATGGGAGAGAAATGGTTAGCAAAAAAAACAGATATATTTTTGCTAGAATGTTTGGTAGATGGATTGATATAGTAAGAAGTGCTTCAAAAGACCAAAATTTAAGATCTAACAATATTGAGGTCCTGAAAATTGTTAACATATCAGGAAATTTAATAATGATGACTGTGTAATAATCTAGTATTTCAGCAATCAGAAACCAACCAATATCTTTAAGAGAAGAAAAATGAAAACCATCAGAAACTAAATCATTTGAACATATGAATTGCTCTGAGATTACTGTTGTGCTGTTTATTTTTATGAACTACTGTAGTGATAAGTATTGTCTCATGAAATCAAAAATGAAATATGTATTATCTCATGCAATCATAGACTCCAAGAAGCATTCTGTCTTTACACTCTCTAAAACATTATTAGTCATTCTTGCAGTCCATGGGATTCTTAATAGTCTCCTCCACACCTGTAATTCAAATGAATCAATTGCTTTCACATCCATATGTCACTACTGGAAATATCATTGCTTTGTCAATTCTAACTTTTATAGCTTTATTAACACCTCTCTCTTTCATAATTTTTGTTAGCTTTAATATACTTCCCCCCCCCATGGCTATCCTATTAATTTCATTTTCACATTTACCATCATTTCTTATTCTGGATCCCAGTAAATCATAGCAACCTCTATTTTATCTCCCTTAATCATAAATTCATCTAAATTACCAGAAGCCATCACTTTTGTTTTGCTGATGTTCAAATGAAGTCAGGTTTTGTTGCTTTCCCTCTTAACAAACAGAATTAACCACTCCAGATCTTACTTAATTTCACCTATGAGAGTTGTATCATCTGCATATCTTAAATTATTCATTTTTCTGCCAGCAATCTTAATTTCTGCTGGAACTTTATCTAAGTTACTATAAATATTAAATAAAAAGATAGGGTGACAGTATGCAACCCTGTTAAACCTCTTTTTCCACTCAAACACTGTTTTTAATGAAGCTTCTTGGTTGTCATAAAGCTCTCTTACAAGAGAATTAGATAATCAGATATTCCCATATCTGCTCAATCCTTGCAAGATAAAGATTATGGTTCTCAAAGGAAATACAGACAGGGAAGCTCCTGAGAAACAAGTATTCCTTAATGGAGAAAGAATTCAGAAAGTCAGCAAGTTGGAGTACCTGGAATCCATTATTAATGGAAGAATTGCTGTTCAAAAGATGCCAGAAGAAGATTAGGAATGGCTAAAAGTAGTCAGAGACTTGTCTAAAATCTGGAAGGATGGATCTGTCTCCACAGGAACAAAGTTGAGGATTCTGAATGTAGCCATTTTTCCAACAGCAATTTATGGGTGCAAGACTTGGAACCTAAAGAAGTCCAATATGAAAAGGATACCTGTGTTTGAGATGTGGTGTTACAGAAGGATATTGAGGATATCTCATATCAAAAGGCAGACAAATGGGTGCTAGGAAGGATCAGTAGAAATTTAAAGTTCCTTAAAGATACTGACAGGAGAAAGTTGAAATACTTTGGACATGGGAAAGGATGGAAGGAGAACTTCTCAAAACAGTAATAGAAGGTAAAGTTCCTGGAAAAAGAGAAAGGAATAGACCCTCCATGAGATGGATGCATGGTGTGCCTGAAGTGACATCTTCAGAGAGCTGAAGCCTCCAGAAAAGCATACAACAGGACTACCTGGAGAAGACTGGTGTGGCACATTACTGAGCAACAGAGTGACCATACATCATCAGATGTATGGTCACTCTGTTGTATGGTCTGAAACCAATGAAATGATGGATGGATGGTATTTCCATTGATCTCATTACATTTCAGTCTGTTGTAATCTACACAATCAAAAGTTTTCTTATAATCAATAAAATAGATGAAACTTCCTTCTGATATTATCTAGTTCTTTCCATAATCCATCTTATGTTTGCTATCTAGTCTCTAGTCCTTCTACCTCTCCTAAAGCCTGTCTTTTCTTCTGGCATTTCTCTATTCACATTAGGCATAACTTTACTTGCACGTGAAATTAAAGTGATGGTTCTGTAATTCTCACAATCTCTGGAACTTGATTTTTTTTTTTTTTTTTTTTTTGGAATTGGACTGAATATTGACATTTTCCAATCTCAAAGCATAACTACCATTACAATTAAGTGACACATGACTTCTTTCAAGACACTGCATGTCTTATCAAACAACAAGTGGGTGTAGGAGGGGATACAACGTGCACTGCAAACCTGATTCCTCTCCTCTACTACATTCAATATCAGCCTAATGTTTCTTTTGTTTCTCACCCTGAATGAACCGACTGATCAAAGAATGACAGAAGCATATAAATTCATAAATGACTTTTTCAAGCACACTCTTTTTCTGTCTCAAAGTGACCTTTTTATATGTATCCCCTCCCCCACACACACATCTTGCATTAGAATATCCATCTGGAATCTACTCTTTTTTGACTGACTTTGGCTAAAAATCCCTTTGCAACATTTTGGTTGTTGTCTATCACTTTCCTAATGCTACCAACCATTTTAAACTTATCTGATATCCTTCTTCTTAAATGATGACCTTCTGCAGTATGACATGAATGCCATTATACAAATCACCAAAATCCCTAAAATAGCCACTTCCACATTCTGATCTGCAGTTTTTCAGTAGGATTCTGACAACCTGATTAACTTTAATGTCTAAAAAAACTCAATCTCATCTTATTTCTCATAAAAATAAACCTTTTCTCTTTTGATAATATTCAAATCTCTGGATAAGACCAGATTTCTTATCTAGCAATAACTAACTCCCAATCTTGCTTGGTATAGATAATATTACTAGTGTTGCATCCTCAGCATCCCAGAAATAAGGCTCTCTTTTGCTCAGAATGTTACTTGATTTCTGAATGACTATTAACACTCTATACAAATTACAAATCTGCCCAACTACTGAATACTGTTTTCACATCCGGGACAGAGTCCTAAAGATCTTAAAAATTCTTGATTCAGTGTAGAAGCAATTAGATTGATTACTGACTCATTCCTCACTAATTCACTACATTTTCTTTCACACATTTATTCAACTGCTACTGCTTTCATTTTCTTTGATGTATCCTCACTCTTCTCTAAATCTCTTAAAATGTGCAGCATGTACTTAACTCCTCTTCACAGTTAAACTCCAAACTGCAGAAAACAATTTTCTTCGAAAATTTCTTCATTTTACTGCTATCCTTTGGTACTCCCCTTCCTCATTTATTTCCTATTTTCTCTGAATCCAACATGAACAGGTTTCTTCTTCTTTCTCCTCATCTTTCCATTCCTGATATACTATAGGTTGAACAACCTCTTGTGGGATTACCATTACAAACACTAAATAAATAAAATAATAGTAATAATATAAAAATACAGGCAGCAGTCCCCGACTTATATAAGAATCAAGTTCTGCAAACTTTACATAACTCGAATTTTATATATATTGGATTTAACTCCTCGTCCATTAATCACACATTATTGCTTACAGTACATGTATGCAGTAGTGAATTAACATGTTTTAAATATCATTTCTATTTCGTTTATAGGATGCACACACAAATTAGATTTCAGTATGTAATTATTAATGCAAAGTAATATATTAAGTATAAATAGTATGAGAAAATATGGGGAAAAAATAGTTTAATTTGACATTTCAGCCTTCTGTCTTCTTTATATAAAACTCTTGATAATGGCTAAAAGAATCATCTATTGCTCTTTACAATTTTAAAGACAACAAGCCATTAAGATCTATCTTCTAAATCTTTGTCTGCCTTCATACTGATGTTATATCTTTACCAGCATTATTCAAAAATTTCTGTCATGAAAAAGTGCTACATAATGGAAGCATCGTGTTTATGAATGTTGCCTGCATGCATAGCAAGGGGAACTTAGGGTAAAGACATTTTCAACACCTGCCATAACACATAAACCAACTTTGAAAACTTCTAAATATGCAACACATATTACATACCTGATACAGAATTTTTCAGAATTATCAGATAGTTTTTTTTTTTTTTTTAAAGATCAATTTTGGTGCATGGGTTCACATTTTCCACTTCTGTCTTTCTTTTTCCATCATGATTGTACTCTACCCTAGCACACACACAAATACTAAAAATTATCAAAGTGTATGAATACAAGTACACAGCAAGTTCATGTTCAATAGTATGGAAGGTGCAAGCATGCATCACTGGTGGACAACTGCTGCTGTTAGGTGACATGAAATAACATGTAAAACTTTCATAACATGAATTTTTTTCATAGTCCTTTCAGGATAATTTGTGCAAGATTGAATTTACATAAGTCAAGGATTGCCTATACAATATAATATTTTTATAAGAAGTAATTTTTTTTTTTATATGCAGGAAACAGAATCTCTCTTGTTTTTCTAATTCTTAAAACTAAGAATTAGTTTCAAGAATGAACAATAACTTTTTTAAAAGTTTAAGCAATGTTATCAGGATGTGAAGAGAAATTATCTCATGATACAATCAATATAGCATTTGCTGAATACTCTAAATTTGCATGTGATAACCTTTATACACTGTTCTTTACATTCCACTGATTTACTACCTGCTACATTTTCCTGCATGGATTGTTTATCAAAAATGTAGGATGCCTTTATTTAATTCATTTTTAGTCCAATAATCAGTTATTTAGCCAAGCTTTCAGCATGCAATATTCATTATTATATTTCACTTTCATTATCGTTTCATCCATAGCAATAAAGAAAAATCTATTTCTTACCTGTGTAATTCCAGTGAGTGCTTTACAAAATTCTGATAAGCATGGATTTACATGCGGTTTACAATACTCACGAAACTCCCCTACCTAAAATTAAAAATAAAGAAAAAAAAGTAATTTATTTTACTGTGATGCATCTACAATGAACACACACACACATATATATATATATATATTATTCATATACTGACTGATATCTGAGAATTAGAACAAACAATTAAATTTATTAAATACGCAACATGTTTCATCGGAGTGGCCGACTTCTTCATGTGTGAGAGAACATAGAAAGCAAATAAAAACACCATAAAGAAGCATTGAGTCACTATAAAACTATAAATTCGACTATAAAATACAGTTAACTTTGAACTGGAGCTACAGTCCATGTTAAAGTTCTATTGTTAGACACCTGTGCGCATGTGGCTTCACGAGTGCGGCAATATCTAACAGCAGAGCTGAATGAGTCCGGTAAATTGTAGCTGAGGTTACTGTTTATATGAAGAGGGTCCATAACAATTTCTCTAGATTCAACTATGCAGCGTTCTACCTTGTCATGGCATATGTGAAGGTTTGAAGTTGTCCAGTTTATCTCATGTTGGCGGCCTTCATTATTTGTGTTTACTGAAAACAGGACATGGCTTGAGAGGGCACTAGCTCTGGTTCTTTTTGTAAGCAATGTCTCTTAGGTGTTCTTCGAGACGTAGCAGGATGGATTTTTTCGTTTGACCATAGTATGGTTTTTCGCAGTTACGTGTGATTTTGTATACACCTGGGAATTGTAGATGGTTGTGAGCTTGTTTGTATTTGCTTAAACTTGATCTTAGTTTGGGAAGCGTAGAAAAGCACGTTTTTATGTTAAACTTTCCCAAAATTCTTCTTAGTTTCTTGGAGAGAGTGCTGATGTATGGCAAGGAGATATAACCTTTGGGATGTCTTGTGTTTCTACATTGCTTCGTTGATGGCAGTATAGTTGTTTATTGATAGTTTTTGAAGAGCAGTCATTGTTTTTGAAGGTCCTCTTAAGATGTTGTAGTTCATTTTTTAGTTCTTCATCTGACAGTACAGATCTAGCATAATGCGCTAGAGTTGAGATGATACCCATCTTCTGTGCCGGATAGTGATGTGAGGACGCATGTAGGTATCTGTCTGTTGCGTAGGTTTTCTAAAGATGAAGATTTTTATGGAGTCAGATGTCTTAGTAAGTTTTATGTTCAGAAAAGGTAGAGATCCATTTTCTTCAATTTCCATGGTTAATTTGATGTCTTGGTGGAAGTTGTTTAAATGATTTAAAAAAGTGTGAAGATTGTCAATACCGTGTTCCCAGATAAGGAATATGTAATCAACATATCTAAGCCAAATTTTTGGCTTAAATGTAGCAGAGGAGATTGCCTTTTGTTCGAAGTCCTCGAAAAAGATGTTGGCTAGTATTGGAGAAAGGGGGCTGCCCATTGCTAATCCTTTATTCGGTTTGTAAATTTTTCCTTCAAATTCAAAGTAGCCAGAGTTAACACAATGAGATAGCAGAAAAAATATCTTCTTTGAAATCTTGTTGCTTAATATATTGAGAACTCCTTGAGTCGGAATGTTTGTGAAGAGAGCTACTACATCAAAGCTCACCATGATATCAGAAAACTTGAGTTTTATATTCTTAATTTTAGAGACAAAGTCAGTTGAGTTTTTTTATATAAGAAGGAGATTTTCCTGCAAAACCTTTTAAGGATGATGCCAGATATTTTGATAATCGGTAGGTGGGTGAGTCAGTACCATCTACTATAGGTCTCAGTGGGCAGTTTTTTTTGTGTACCTTTGGGAGACCGTATAACCTTGGAATGAGTGGATGTAAAGAATGAATGGAAAGGCATATATTTCGTGAAAGTTCTGCCTTTTGTAATGTATCTCCCTCGTTGGGTCCCTCTCAATTTCCGAGTATGTATCTGACTCTAACAACGTTAAGATTTTTTCACGAGTCTGTTTTATTTAGAACTACAGTTGCATTGCCCTTATCGGCTTGTAGAATAACAATGTCTTTATTTTTCTTTAGATTTTTGATTGCAAGCCTTTCACCAGGGGAGATATTATCAGATGGTGGTTTTGCATTATTGATCGCAAATATTGCTTCAATGCGAAGTAAACTTGCGTCCGCAGTAGGAATTAGTGATGTGGCTTTCTCCATCTTAGTTAGAAATAGTTCTTTGGGAATGCTTTTAGGTGCAAGGACAAAATTGAGACCTTTTCCGAGTATTTGTTCTTCGTTATGATTTAGAATGTACGACGATTTGTTTATCACCAATTTTTTAAGTCTTTCATGAAGATTATTAAGAGTTGGCTGTTCTTGTGTTGACTTGAGCGAATTGAACAAATCTTCCTATATATATAGGAAGATTAATTAGAATTCAAATATAGATTTTACTGCTACTTTCTTAATGAAGTTACGTACTACTATGCCATTTAAAAAACTGACTACTACCTCTTTATTGTAGTTAATAAAACCAGAAAAGTAATCTGTATGCTGAATTTATATCAGTGGCTTAACAGATATTTGTCCACGCGGTTAGCCTAGTGGCTTTGTGCTTCGCAACCATATGTCTGGAGAAGGAATGTCCTAGGTTTGATTCCCGTTGCTGACAAGAGGAGCTTAAGGATCTTCCTCAGCCATAGCCAAGTTAGCCGATCTTGGGCTTGGACAGCAGGGTTTTTTCCCCCAAGTTAATCTGTGGTTTTTCATCCCGCAAGCAGGCAAACTGGCCCCGTAAACACATGGATCCACAGCCATAAATACTTAACCCCCCCCCCCATGAGGGAGCTCAACTCGCCCCAATAGGGACGGAGAAGAAAAGGGAGGGAACTCCATACAGCTGCTACCTAGGGATTTTTAATATAAAACTCCCAAAATCTTGGGAAATTTGAACAAAAGTTTGAATTTCAATATTTTTGTCATATTTTACTATTATATTCATGAATTTTTATTTTTTTTTTTATATTTGAACTGCATGAGTGCAACCTTGTAGACTTCATGTTAAAAGTTTTTTCACTTGGTTCTACTATCAATTAAAGATGCCAAGAAATTATATTCTTGGTTTCATCCTTATCCAAGTGTAAGCAAACAAAGTTTGTACGTATCACTTCTGGGTCTGGAACTTTATTCTTGAGGTCTCCCACTAATGAGACCTCAATAAAGGTCGAAACCAGTCTGGGTACTGGCCCTTCCCGTAATGCATAGCATTATATATGTCTGTAAGGATATGTGCATTGCATTATGGAATACTAAAGCAATCGATGTGAAGTCATTAGACTGTGTACGAGTAGCCCAGTCGTGAAGTGACTTCATGTGCAAACTTTGTTTGCTTACACTTGGATAAAGGATGAAACCAAGAATATAATTTCTTGACATCTTTAACTTGTAGACTTCAATGCCACCAAAACTTAGTCCCATCTAATCTTGTGCAAGAAAGATCTCACACTCCCTCCCCTAACTTTTGATAATACCCAGATATCCAACCACAATCAGATTTCCCTTCTCTGGCTAACCTACACTTCAAAGCCTTTCCCGGTACAACTACATATCAGCCATGGATTCTGCAGCTGCCAAAAAACTTAGTATACTCTTCCATTCAAGGCACTACTTCTCACCTGCTCACTCCATACAAATCCCAAATCCACCCAATCATGGAATACTGATCACAGATTTGGGGTGGTGCATCAAAATCCTCTCAAGATTGCCTGAGGCAATCCAGAGGAGAGCAACAGAGTTAATTAATCTATCGCTTTCTCTTTCTCATAGATATTCATTTTTCATCTTATGCCTATTCAACAGATACTTTTATGGATAGGATTTTGCTGAACTGGCCATTATCATTCTTCCAAAACCGTAACACAAGAGCAACTTAGTCAACACACATATACATTCCAGCTCCAAACTTGCCACACCAATTTCTCTGCTTCCTCTTTCATTCAGTTTACCTCTGTTCTTTGGAAAACAGTCTCTCTGTCTTCCTCAAAGACTATAACCTTCAGATTAAAAAAAAAACTCAACAGGTTTATCTTTTCTATTCACCCTTTCATCTGCGCATAGCACTGATAAACTCTAGGTCTTGCATTATTTGCATACTTTGAATGATATATCTTTATATATCAGTAGCATTGCATGCCCATTTAGCTTAGGTTGGGTGTGCTGTTGTGTGGCCTACGCAACCTTCCCTACAAAATTCACATCAATTTGATCATATGATTGCATTTTTATTGGTGTATGAAAGTTTTAAGAGTGCATAGTGCATCAGTGCTCATCTTAATGGGTCCAATGCAATTGTAGGATAACTTTGAATACCTTAAGTTATCAATTAATATAATTTTAAATACAGAAAGCATAAAGATCAAATGAACAATAGCTATGCTTCATGTGTTACGTTTATGTGAGAAGCACAGAGGATTTATGCTTTGTGCTTCTCACATAAACTTAACAGAAGCACATAACTTGGTGCTTCTCACAAAGCATAAACTCTTTGTGGCGATAGATTATCACTGGCAAATCCTGGAGTGAGCCATGGATAATTTAAATTTTGTTGCAATTTTTAAATACAGCCACATAATATGCACAGAAATTGGAAAAAGTAATCCCTTGGGAAATGATTATTTTTCCAGATTGAACAACAGAAAGGCTGAAATAACTCTTTTTTGACTTATTTATACAGAAGTTCCAACATCCTTCGACTATAATTATACAATCTGCAAAACTTTGACAGAAAATGGGACATTCAGTACATCGTCGACACTGTTTCCCATTGTAAATATGGACAAAAAAGTTATAAATTATTTCTGTACACCACAGGTAAAGGACACTATGTCCATTTTTTATGCATCCGAAGTAAACGGCTACTTGCTGACTTAGTGCTCTTTACCTCAATACCATGATGGCACATAGTGCCCTTTCCAACTGGCTAATCCACTTATTATTGCACACAGGAGATAGTGCTTTGCACAACTGAAAAGAGCACAAAACAAAACATTAAAATATACCTAAAACTCAATTCAGTAAAAAAAATGGACATAGTGTCCATGACCTCCAGTGTACAGATTTATAGAAAATTATATATTAAAAACTTGGCTATAGCAGTATCCTAAACACATCAGCAGCTCACACTTCACACATGCAAAACAGATGAAACTCAGAAAACAAAAACAGCAACTGATGACAAATGACAATGTTCAATTGGATTGATTGACTTAATAGCCAATCACAGCCACTGATTTCTGGATGCTATTGTCTCAGTGCACACCCTGCCTCGCCTTCTTGGTGGTTTAAAATCACTGGAACACTAAGAATGTGATCTGTTATGCCATCTGCAGTTCAAAGGTCTCAAAGGCATCTGCATTTGTGACCATACACCTGGACTATTAATGTGAATGTAATGCAACATTTACATCCTGAAAAGTGTCCTCTTCATGAAATATCAGTATATTGTGCTTAATTTTAGGAATCACTATGGGAGTCTTTAAAAGGAATAAATGCTAAAATATAATATCAGTGATATCGCTAGGTGTGCAGAGCATACCTAGAACACCCTGAATATACACCCCCCCCCAATATCTTATCTATCGGGGGAGGGGTATATTCAGGTGCCCAAGGTGTTGCACGTGCGTTCATACCGCTCCTGCCTTCTCCCACCTTTTATACGTTTATCCGCAAGGAAGGACTTAGTTTTTTATATAGCTATATTCTCCAATATGAGAGCTATCTACTCATAAGTCATGTACGCGTAAGTGTGGTGATAAGTGATTCGTGACAGTTTTCTTCCCCTGGTGTATCAGTTCCTATATACCTTAAATTTTGACACCATAATTCCTTCTTCGCCACCTGCACTCCCCACCTGCAGCCAGTGAAGGATTACCTGCCATGGCAACCGCACATTCATGTACTACCAAGGATTTAGCAATTCAAAAATCCCCTACGACTTCGGACCCGGAAGGAAGAGCAAAGTTCACTGGAGCTATGGACGTGGAAAACAGGTCAGTCAATTCAAAAGCTTATGCTAATGTTGTATCAAATGGAAATATCCTATCAACTCCCGAAACACTGATCTCACACACGAATGCCACATCAGCCAGCAGTAAACTGATTAACGCAAAAATAACTCCCACTGTTACCAATGTCATTTCCCGAGAAAATGGAATTGTTATTTTCACCACCAAAGAAAACATCCTATTAGAAGATTATCAGTTGGCGAACACCAAAATTGTACCTGCAAAAAATATTACTGATGCTTCCTGCGTAGTCAGTACTGTGCAGGTGTTATTTAGCCGTATCTCATGGGCACAAAACGTACTGAAAAAAAAAGTAGATATCTGCAATTATCACTTCGAAGCAACCCCAATGGCACTGCCCCCGACAAAAGTAACAGTATCGAATGTTCCCTCTGAAATTCCTCATCGACTCATCAGATCCATGTTATCACGATACAGTTCTGTCTCAGGAAAAATACGCACATTGTCAACAGCCACGAAGAAGCCCGAATTTGCTCATGTCAAAAGCTTTCGAAGACAGGCATTAATGCACTTTCCAAACAACGACGCACTAAATAACCTTCCAAAATTAATCAACACAAAATGGAATCATCTACACTTTCTACCTATCCCTCTCATCACAGTGCTTCTTCTGTCATGAAGAAGGTCACATTAGGAAACAATGTCCCTATATTGCCAACACCTCATCAACAAACATCCCAGCCCAGAATAGCAAACCGGCTGAACAGAACAACATCGTACATAAAGAAAATCAAAGCATAGAAAAAAGTAAACCAAAAATTCTCTCCCCATCATGAACTTCAGAGGAAAGAAAATCCCAAACTGGAAAAGACAATGCTCATGTCGCTGTTGAACACCTGCCGAGTAATGAGATCCAAGGCTCTGATAACGAAGTCTCACAGCATGAAAAAATGGATTCTCCCAACAGAGATAACAAGGATGAACTAATTAAAAGCAATCCCCAGACCCAGCAACCAGAATCACCAACCCAGCCTCCCACTAATTCAAAACCTCACCGTATAGAAGAAACAACTCAAAATGGCCTTTCATCACCTGCAGTCAGCCAAGGAGAAACAGAGTTCCCAGATGATGAGAAAACTGTACTTCCACATGACGACCTAGAAGAAGGGGAAGCTGAGGGGGAACTTCCCCACACTGAGGGTCCCCTAACCATATAGCAGCTGTCATCCTAAATACAGAAAGTGTGAGGCTCTCCTCACAAATTAACTATAGCCCTTAAATACACCACAAGAATCCTGGAACTAATATCTCAACTTCAGGACCTACACTCGAAACTGAAATGTAAAAAGAGTAGAGCAGAGGTTAACAGGAGTAAGCGAATCTACTACCTAATTAATGGGATACAAACACAGTACCAGGACCAATATTAGATTAAACTTACAATCAAACTTTCATAAATCATAATGTCGATAAGCCTTTTCTCTCTCAATGCAAGAGGATGTGCCTCTGCTCTATGCAACAGAATAGTCATTGACCAGGTACAAAAATATCATATAGACCTAATACTTCTGCAAGAAACAAACATTAACTCCTCGTCCAATTTATCCAGAAGATGGGCATAGTGGCCTTATGACTTACAGCACTCTGCAACCCAACATCATGGAGCAGGAGTTAGCTTAGGTGTACATCGCAGATCTCCCTACAAACTGAAAGTGATTGCTGATATACCAGGATATGCCTTGTATGTTCACATAATAGCACCCAACCATAATACCCTACATGTGTTCAACATCTATATACCACAGCGGGATACTTTGCCATCGCAAATCCTGGATTTCATTCAAAACCATCTTTCTAGTATAGACCAAGAACATGTCATAATAGCTGGAGACTTTAATTGCACTCTTGACCAAGAAAAAGACAGACTTCGATGTGCTGAACATCGTAGCCAATTAATAAACAAACTTCAAACACTGGTAAACGATAATGAACTCATTGACATCTTTCGATGAGTTCATTATCAAAATCCTATACATTGAGGTCAGCAATCACAGCAACAAATAGGCCACTCTACCAAGGACGACTGGACAAATACTATATTTCCAAACACACCTTACCTCTAGTTAGAAACATCTCGCACATTCCTTCCTACATCTCAGATCATTGCTTCGTCAAGCTGCAACTTTCATTATCTTTGGAAGCATCCATATCAGGAAGTGCCTATTGGATCTTCAACAATACTCTCCTGAAGGATTCAGCTTATATAATAAACACTCCGGCTTTAATAACCAACCTCACTCACTTGAAAGTGGATACAGAACCAATGAAAACATGGTGGCCCCACCTAAAATCACGAATAAAATCCTTTACACAGATCTACAGTCACCAGAAAAATCAACAGAGGAACATTAGAATCCGACAACTTGAAGAACAGCTCAAGTATCTCCCAGAAGAAAGCCCTGAATATCACTCTGCCTTCCAAGCCATGCAAAGAAACGCAGAAATATTGGCAAAAGGTGCCCTACTTTGATCGTGGCATACACAAATCAAGCAAGGATGTCCCCTCTCCGGTCAATTATACACACTGGCCATAGAACCCGTCTTAAAAAGAGTACACGATATCTCCAAACGAACCAGCATAATAGAGCCACATCAAAAAATAACCCTATCAGCATATGCCGATGACGTCACTGTAATAATCCAAAATGAAGAAGAAATGACAGTAACCGAGGAAGCACACAGACTATATGCACAAGCCTCAGGGGCCATATTAAGTTCTGCAAAAACCACTGGCTTGTGGTCAGGCAAGTGGAAGGCTAGAAATGATTCTCCGATCGAATGTACCTGGTCAAGTGAAGGACAAAGATACTTAGGTGTGCACCTTGGCAACACCAAAATATATAACACACTAAACTGGACACAGCTGCAAAACCGTTTTAAACAGGTGCTAGGTAAATGGAACAGCATTCATTCCATGTCTTCACTTAGAGGTTAGTTAACCAGATGGCTGCGAGTGTGTTATGGCATACACTCAAAGTACTCACACCCCCTGAAGAATTTCTCAACCACATTCAAAAGGCAATCAGACATTTCCTATGGAACAATACTAACTGGATAACATACTCTGAACTCTGCAAGCCACTCAATAAGGGAGGTCAAGGCCTGATTTCCCTTGAAAACAAGATCACATCCTTCAGGATAATCCTACTAGTAAAGACACTTCAGTGCAGTCGTGCTTACGTAATCACCTTCGATTACATCATAAAATCATCCACCAGAGGACTTACACTTTCCACAATCCTCTGAATGGCCAGTTCTGCACCATCTCCTCTTAAACTACCTCATTTTTACAAAGATGCTCTACAGCGGTGGAAAAAAAGGCGAAACTTCATCACACACTGACATGATCAACAGAGTCAGCTGTACTAACAGAACCACTGTTTTCGAACAGAAACATAACAAGTCTCGCAACTGGCCAGCCGTTCTTTTTCCCTACATGGAACTGGGCAGGAATAAGAATCATAGGGGACCTCCTAACCCAGACGCTAAACTGGAAAACACCAACATGCCTACCATCGAAAAACTCAAAAACAATACCAACTGATGCAAGTTGCTATGATAAAAGCCTTCCCAGATATCGCTACACCTCAGGGAATCCATATTTCTTCTAGAAACTGCAGGGAGCCTACCTTTCATGTTGCATCATCAGAAGTCTCACTTCCAATTCTTCCCTCCAACTACAACAAAATATACCACTTCATCATATCAGTCTCCAACTCATCCATTCGTGTATTCATCATTAACTCTCTCTCACCTACAAGGTTGCACATGCCACTCAGTTTTCAGTGGGATCTTCCATATAAATCGAGGTGTGCCAAACCAGATTCCGACATACAGTGGAGGCTATGGCATAACATCTTGCCAACTCCTACTAAGTTCCGGAAATTTCAGCTAAGAGAATCGGATCAGTGTCTATTCTGCAAAGTTTCAGGCACCTTGGAACACACATATCTAACCTGTCCTGCAAACAAAGTGATAATCATCTAAGCCCTGAATACAGCCTCTAGCACCTGCAACTATGCATGAAGCAAAGAAGACTACTGGAATTTAGTACGCACAGAAGAGAACAGACACAGAATATGCAATTTCCTCTTCATCTGCACCAAGGCCATCATTTACAGTTTCTACCTTAAGCACACAAGAAATAACCAGCACCCATTCATCACTGAATCGGAACAAACCTTCTTGTGTAGCCTACGTCAGAAACTACAAAGCAGGCTTTCACTGGAATTTGATTATTACAAAGAAACAGGAACTGTCGCAAAATTCATAGAGGAGTGGAATCCAACTGGTACCCTGTTCAGGATTGCCGACGACAACACACTATAGCTGAAAAATAACTAAAAGTGATGCTGAACTGTAATATTGACTCTTATTGAAAAGAAAAATCCTGTCTACCACTAATGTATTTTTTCTCTTCATTTCTATTGTATATCTAAAAGGAAAATCCTTTTTTGTATGTAATATACATTCTTATAAAAGGTAAATAGTCTGTTTTTGTCAAGATCAATTCAAAATTTAATAGACAAAAGAACTAACATCCTATCTTGGTACTCTCTAACACAATAAAAAATTAAGTTTACAGCTTGACATTTTGAGTTGATCATAAATTGACTATCTCTCAAATTTTTAGTAAATTAATGCAGCCATACCTGCTGAAGTTTCGGGAGTGCTTCATTGTTGCTGCTAACTATAAAAAATAGTCTCACAGACTTGTACCAACTACATTCTTTTTTGTATGTAATATACATTCTTATAATAGGTAAATAGTCCGTTTTTGTTATCTACCTTCCAATGAATATTTTATCAAGTTTAATAATAAAAACAATTTGAATATTTAAAAAAAATATCTGTCTATCTGTGGGTTAGATATATATATATAAAAAGATATCCAATTTAAAATTTAATGGACAAAAGAACTAACATCCTATCTTGGTATTCTCTAACACAATAAAAAATTAAGTTTACAGCTTGACATTTTGAGTTGGTCATAAATTGACTATCTCCCAAATTTTTAGTAAATTAATGACAAACAATATTATGTTTTATATTAAACAAAATTAATGACAAACAATATTAAACAGGAATTGCATGCAAAAAAGAGGCTATGGAAGAGATATAAGGAGACAGGTGAAGAGATGCATGAGGAATATAAGACACAGGCCAGAAGAGTGACTAGTGTGGTAAGGAAAGCGAAACTGGAATATGAGAGGAGATTGGCCCTAAGATCCAAAGAAAATCCTAGGGAATTTTTTAGCTATGTGGCCAGTAGGAGGAGAAATGACTGTGGAAGAATGATATTGTGGGATAAAAATGGGAATAGAGTGACTGATGCAGAGGACATAGTGGAATTGTTTAATGAACACTTTATTGGAGTATTTCATCCTAGAGGAGTCAGTTTTAATGCTAGAGGGATAGGACTGGTTCGAGGTCTGGAGGTACACGAGGAGAGTGTGTTTCAGATACTGAGTACTCTGGATATCAGTAAAGCTGTGGGACTGGATGGTATTTAACCACGAGTTTTGAGAGAATATGCTAGGAAATTGACAGTGCCTTTAACGTGGCTTTTCAATGAAAGTCTGGCTTTGGCAAAGGTGCCCAGGGAATGGAAGGAAGGTAAGATAGTGCCATTGCATAAGGGTGGTAACAGACTGGAAGTGTCTAATTATAGGCCAGTCTGCGTGTCATCAGTAGTTGTTAAGATCTTGGAGAAAGTAGTGAGGGACCGTATACAGCATTGGGCAGATGAGGGTAATGTTATCTGTGAGAATCAACATGGATTTGTGAAAGGACGCTCTTGTTTTAGCAATATGCTAGCCTTTTATAATAAAGTTTCAAGAACATTAGATGAGGGAAAGGCATATACTGCCATTTTCTTAGACTTGGCGAAGGCATTTGACAGGGTGCCACATGATAAGCTGATATTTAAGTTGCAGCACATGGGTCTGGATGTCAGATTGGTCAACTGGATTCAGGATTGGCTGTCTGATGGGTATCAGAGAGTTGTGTATGGTGGAGCAGTTTCCAGGAGGCAGAGGGGTACAAGTGGGGTCCCACAGGGCTCAGTACTAGGACCTATATTGTTTAACCTTTATATCAATGACATAGCCAGTGGATTGCAGGGGGATATTCAGTTGTTTGCGGATGATGCAAAGCTGGGAAGGATTATTAGTAATAGTGCAGATGTGGTAGCCCTGCAAGAGGATTTAAATAAGCTAGATAGATGGGCAAATGAATGGGGGTGTTGGTTTAATGCAGCAAAATGTAGCATTTGGGGTTTGGGAAACATCGATGGGATGCTGCATACTCTATGGGAGGAGTTATACTGGAGGAAGTAGGGGAGACAAGAGATCTGAGGTTGATGATTGATAGAAACCTGAAGTTTAGGGGACATGTTGCAAAGGTGGTGAAGGTAACACAGAGGATTGCTGCTATTATGAGAAGGACACTGACCAGCAGAGATAAGAGGGTTATCATTCCGTTGTATAAGTCTCTGATCAGACCACACTTGGACTATTGTTCTCAGATTTGGTCCCCAGGATTTGAAGGGGATAAATTAACTGTGGAAAGGATACAAAGACGGATGACAAAGATGGTTTCAGGACTGTACAAGGATAGTTATGAGGATCGGCTGAGAAAATGTGGACTGCAGAGTTTGGTGGATAGAAGGAGAGGTGATATGATTGAGACTTTTAAACTGTTGAGAGGTGGTTACAGGGTTGACACTGGGGAGTTCTTTCGCTTGGTTGAACAGTGGGAAGGAGCGATGACAAGAGGCCATCCCTGGAAGTTACGAAAGGAAACTGTGAGCAAGAGGGTAAGGAGTGGTTTCTTTGTGTGGAGGGTGGTTGAGCCGTGAAATGCATTGCCTGATGGAGTGGTGGGAGCGAGAACGGTCAGTGAGTTTAAAGAGTGGTATGATAGACTTTGTGTTTCTCAGGGGGGGGGACCTCCCCTCGATGAGTCTTAACAGACTTTATGTCTTAGGAACGACCTCCCTCGATGAGTCTTTTGACTCCTTGGAGGCCTGAATAATAATAATAATGCAGCCATATCTGCTGAAGTTTCGGGAGTGCTTCATTGTGGCTGCTAACTATAAAAAATAGACTTGTACCGACTACACAGTACTGTAGTTTTGTTCATTTTAATCTCGTATGATGTGGAGAACAAAGTGTTGTTTGCCACTCCTGATTTGCTATAATGACAACAGCACATGTATTTCTTAAGTTCTCTGAGGTATATGTCAATACATCTTGTCTAACCAAAAAAGACCAAAATGCAGGCAAAGGAGGCTTTATACTGGATATGTTAAGATAGGATGCCAACCATTTTTTTTTGGTTTTGGCCAAACAAGCTTCTATCTTTATTATCATGGGTCACACACATGCATGATATCATCATCATCATCATCATCAAATTCCTGACATGTACCCTCAAGGGGGGGGGGGGGTGTACAGGATATGATAGTACTATATGAAAAATTTACATCATTACTAACTTCCTATCTACAATTTTCCTCCAAATCAGTCTGTTACTTGTCAGGACTCCAACATTATCAGATCTTATATTTCTATCGTCTAAGGCAGTGCTTCCCAAAATTCTGGACGTCAGGGCCCCCTTTATAAAAATTAAAATATTTCACGGCTCCCACAAAATAAAATCGTAATTGAGACATATTATTATAATATTTATTGTATTTATATTCAATACTAATTTATAATTTATATTCAAAAACATTTGCAGCGAATGTTGCAAAAATCAAATGCAAATATTAAATTTTTAGCATCTTACATACATATTTGACATGGCACATTATCTCAGATTTTTATATAGATAGATATATTGTTATTGTATATTTGCATATTGTACACAAGCACATGAAACATTAGACGATTAGTAATAAAGAATTAAAAACATAAAAGAAGTTTAATAATAATTTAATGTGATGGATGTGTTTCAATACTGCTACACAAAAAGTCAATATCAGGTGAAATATTTGAAATGACTATTCTAAGATTTCTTTCCAATTTTTCCATTGATAAGCAGGACCTATGTTTATTTTTAATTATCAATAAACATTTCCGAGAGCTGCTGCTGCTTCTAAGAAAAGTCTCTCTTTCTTGAATTTGCTGTGGTGGAGCATGGTCTCTCTGTCCCCCCCTCACCGAAAATTCCGCATCCTATATAAAAATCTCGACCCACTTTAAAGCCCTCACAGAAAATTTAAACTTTAAAGCCCTCACATCTATTCATGCCTCTAATCTTTCTCAGGACTCTCATATCTGTGGTCTCTAGTCTTTTGTCAAGTGTTTTACTTCTGACCCAGCTCTCAGATCCATAAGTTAAAACTGGTTTGAACACTGTCTTGTATACAGCTAATTTAGCGTTCCAACTAATTTCTCTCTTATTCCATATGAATTTATTCAATTGACTTCCTACCATACCAGCTTTGTTAATTCTGTTGTCTATTTCCAAATTTAATTTACCATCTTCACTAAAAAATCGTGCCAAACCAGCTGAAATGTTTTACTTGTTCCACAGGTTCTCCATTCACAACGCAGCTGACCATTTTCAACGATTCTACCTATCTTCATTGTCTTTTTATTGCTGACCTTCATACCATATCTATTACAACAGTTATTCAATTTAGTCAGGGAATCTTGCAGACTTACAGCGGATTTATTTAGAAGTATAACATCATCCGCATAAAGCAAAGAGCTAACATTAACATCTCCAATTTTGACATCAGGTTTAATACCACTTTCCTTCATAATGTGATCCATATAGATAATGAATAACAGAGGGAATAATGTACATGCTTGTCTCACACCAGATTTAGCATTAAACCATCTTCCTGTACTTCCTTCAATTCTAACCGCTGACTTACAATTCAAATAAAGACTAAGTATTGCTTGATATAATGACCCATTGACACCATAAAACTGTAGCGTATTGAATAGTTTCTCTCTTGGCACCTTGTCATATGCCTTTTCCATATCCATATATTATTATATTCCCATGCTTTCTCAATTATTTGTCATAAAGTGAAAATCTAATCCTGACAGCCTCTATTTGGCCTGAATCCAGCTTGAAACAAGCTTTTCTTCCACAATTCTTCTCAACCGTTTCTCAAGTATACTTGATATATCTTACCAGGAACACTTAGTAATGAAATGCCTCTGTAATTCTCACATTCAGTTTTATTTCCCTTTTTATATATGGGTACCATGAGAGCTCTACTCCAATCATTGGGAATTCGTCCCTCTGTCCGGTACCTCTGAACTATGCAGTGCAGCCACTGTAAGACTTTTATACCACCATACTTCAGCATTTCTGATCAAATATCATCTACCTTCCTGCTGCCTTTCCACATTTCAGGCCTTTGATGGCTTTTTCTACTTCAAGTATGGATATGTACTCCTGTTTGCATACCTGCTAAGTGTTTTTTTACCACTGTGCTATCACTGTTGTTTCATTTAGAAATTTTTCAAAATAATTACTCCATACTTCAAGGATATCTTTTTCTCCCATTTTCATGTCACCTTTATCATCTCTAACTCCTTTTACAGCACTCTTTCCTCCATTTCTAAGCTTCTTCAACAACCTCCAGAATATCTTATCACCTTCTTGATATTTATTTTCTATGTTCTTGCCAAAGTCCTCCCATGACTTTTGTTTAGCTTTCTTACATTTGTCTCTGTATTCTCTAAGAGCACAAGCTGACTTATTTGCCAGGAACGTTTGATATGCTTTCTTCTTTTCCTTCACTGCCTCTTTAACTTCCTGTGTCCACCATGGAGTCCTGATTTTTCTATCCTTGCAGACAACCTCACCACATGCCTCTCTGGTTGAATCAATCAGGGTTTACTTGAAGGTTTGGTTCGTTATCAAACTCTTTAATTTTTTCTTCATTAATCTTTGTGTATTTTTGTCTACAGTTCACATCTGAGAGCTGCTCAACTTTTTTTCGCTTTAAAACTTTCTTACATGTTATTCTCTTCAATATGAAATTCAATTTTATCCTGCTCGACTAAATAGTGATCGCTTCCAATTTCAAATCCTCTGTACACTCTGGTGTCCTGAACAAGGGAGAAAACATCACTATCAACAATAACATAGTCAATGAGACTTTTCTTATTCCTTGCCTCTTCTCTCCATGTGAATTTGTGCACATTTTTATGTTTGAACATGGTGTTAGTAATAACCAGTCCATGTCCTGAGCAGAAATCCAACAAGTATTTGCCATTATTATTAGCTTTGCTCTTTTCTCCAAATTTTACCAAAACATTTTTGTATGTCTGACAATCACTTACTACTCTGCTATTTAGATCCCCAACAAGGAACAACTTTTCCTTTTTCATTGTGTCAGTAACATTCTGTAGAGCATAGGTTCCCAAACTTTTTTGGGCCACCGCCCACTTCCCAAGACATAAATTTTCTAACACCCCCCCATTATAACAGTTTTCCACGTTCAAGCCGTTTGATATTTTTGACGTAAATAGCAACTAATGATACATTACTGCTTAGGCCTTTAAATTTTTAAAAAGAAGTGGCCAATATGTGCTTCATCTTGAACACAGTTATTGCTATACCGATTTTGGTGAAACGTAGCTCATATGTAAAGATTGTAAAATGTATGCTCGAATAACATTATGCACAGTTTCATACAATGGTTTAAATATGAAAATGTGGAATACAATTAAGAGATTGCTTTGCATTAGTAAGAATCTTAATGTAATAATTAAAACACCATTAAATATATTACAAAATTGTTTATTTCTAACTTATAAAGTAAAAATACAAAGCAAAAATAAAATTAATGTGAAGTTTCATACAATGGTTTAAATAAGAAAATTCGGAATACATATTAAGAGATTGAATTACATTAGTAAGAATCTTATTGTAATAATGAAAATGCCATCAAATGTATTAGATGGTTTATTTCGAACTTACAAAGTAAAAATACAAAGAAAAAATAACAAATTAATGTGAAGGATGAGCCTGGTGCATTTTAAAAAGTTTGTTAATATCGGGTTCAACTTTCGTTAAAAACAGTCATAAATCACCAAGTTCAGTTATATGCATTCGGTTCCTTTTCTTAGTAAATTCGCTACAGCACTAAACCCAGGCTCAGCCAAATAAGAAAATGGAAATGCAATTAAAAATTTCTGCACTATTTCCCACGATCCATGGTACAGTGTCGGTATTGATTTTTGAAGCCAGAACTCTTGGTATCCAGTTTTGAATTTTATTTTTAGTTCTTCATTTGTTGTGAGTTCTATGAGTTCCGCTTCTAAATTTGATGATCCTGCTGTGCTAACATGTGAGAAAGGATCTAGAACCCAATTTGGTATATTCATGTTTAGAATATCCTTGAATCGCTAATTGAAATCAGGATGGAGAACCTCCAAGTGTTATCAGTATGTAAGTAAATCTTCCTTTTTGAGAGACACTGCTGATAAATTCGAAAAGTGGCTATATTCCCCTCGGCCCATATTCCGCTTGAACAGAAGAAGTTTCCCTACAAAAGCGGCAATAATGTTTTTTGTTTTAATTAAATTCAATTCATCACCTTGTAGTTGTAGATTGACTTCATTAAATATTTTATAGAGGTCTGTCAAATAAGCAATGTCATTTTTGGATGTAATCAGGTTGGCCCGCAATCCGTCGTCTCTGTTTTCTAGGAACTCTAGTACTGAATCAACTTGTAAAATTAATTCAGACAAATACCTTTTGAAAGCCAGCGAACTTCTGTGTGAAGCAACAAACGATTGAAATCTTCATAGTTTTCACTACAAAGTTGGCTAAACAATCTGTCACTCAACGAATTACTTCTAATCTTGTTGACTACTCTAATAACATAATGAAGCGATGTGTGCAGGCATTCACTTAAATTTTTCGCAACCAAATTTTGACGATGAAGAACACAATATATAGCGTGTACATTTGGTACTGCTTGTTTCAAATGCGCTATGAAACCCTTGTGGCACCCTGTCATTGCTGGAGCACCATCAGTAGCAGCAGACAAAATATTACGAATAGGAAGAAAGAACATCTTTCTCTTGAAAAAACTTATGATATTAAACATAGATTCTCCCTTTGTATCTGCTTCCAAGTTTTTAGCAAATAATAATTCTTGACAAACTTTTTCTTCTTTTATGAATCGTACGTATGATAAGAGTAGTGGTTCATTATTTGGGAGAGTTGATTCATTGAGTTGAATGGAAAATTGGCATGTCTTCAAATAATCGCACAATGATTTTTCAACGTCTTCAGCCATTTCATCGATTCTTCTTTGCACTGAATTATTGCTCAAAGGAATTTTCCTGATGATATCTGACACTGGCTTATAAAGCACAGTGTTTATTACTTCTTTTACTGCCGGCAAGATTAATTCCTCACCAATTGTGTGTGGTTTTCCTGCTTTTGCGATTAATAACAAAATATTACAAGAAGCTTGTAATCCGTCATTATCCTGTTTAGTGGACGACGTAAAAAGTTTTGATAAAGATTTGATATATTTTAGACATTTAAAATATTTTTCTTCTAGTACTTGAAAATAGGACAAATCTTTATCCTTTGTGTCAGCATGCATTTTACTCAAATGCTCTTGTAGCCTAGAAGGCTTCATTGCTTCATTCAAAAACACTTTTTAGCAAATCAAGCACATGGGTAATAATTGGTTTGTAGGAGACTGAATAAAACCATATTTTAAATACTCAATACTCTACTGTCGACATTTCTTCTTATATTCAGACATAATGAAGTAATAAAATTTGCACAAATATTCACAAAATAAAAGATTTAATTTACACTTGTATGACTCCACTTATCTATCACACTTTTGACTGATAATTGTTGGCAAAGCACACAAAAAATAATGAAACTTATTCCTAAACCACTGGTATTTATAGATTTGAAATCTAGCCCGAATCGACTTGCATGCATTGACTTGTTTGCGGTACCATCATACTTGTGCTTTGAGCAAGTCACTGCAAGCACCCATATCCCTGTCAAAACATACTGAATTGAGTGAATTACCTACGTAATAGTTGACCGACATACTACTAGTTAAGACTCGTCTGCTGCGTGGATAGACTAAAGCCTGTATGGCACGATCAATTTTTACAACAGCAAAAAATGAATAAATTTTTTAAGTATATAAAAAATAGAAGTTAAAATATCCTGTATGACACGTCCAATTTTTTATTTTGCACGCAAGCGCATTTTGTTCGTCCGACCACGACACTGTCTGAATAATTATAAATAATAATTAATAAATAAAATAATTACACAAGATATAAACAACAGACCTACAAAACATAACCACAGAAAACAGTATAAGTTTCGAATAATATTTGCTTTGTGTTTTCCCTCTAGTTAGCAATATAAGTTAGTGCTAACTAAAATTTACCATTTTATTTCTTTCTTGCCATTATTATTTTTACTCATAATATTAAATTAAACTTTCAACATAAATTATATAAAATTGGGTTTACTTTTGTACAAATCAATTAGAAAAGTGGTTTTATATATTTTATATATATTTTGAAATGAAATATAATGAATATATTTGCTACGGGAGACCCTGTAACCCCTAGAGAGTGCGTCCCCTGGGTGAGGGATAGGGGAGTCCATCATGTATGTGTATATGGTGGGATGGTCCGAATATACTGAATAAGGACTCGTGGACCAACAGGGCCATAAGGGGCAATCATCTTGATTGTAAGGGAAGTGGCACTCCCATGGACCCCTAGCTGGATCTATCCTCTCCTTCTACTACTTTGAGGAAGATCCACTTACTTTAATCTTTCCTATAAGGCCTTATCAACCAACTCTTCTTATTTTATGACCCCTATGCTATTAGAGTACTCGAGGGCCATGGGGTCTTTTCATTTCTGGCCTTACAACTATGCCCTCTCTATAAATTCCTCTATAATCTACTCTTTCCCCCTTCAATATACCCTATTCCTCCTATGGGTTTAAATTCGGAAGAAGGCTAGTTCAGAAGCCTTAAAGTAGCAGCCCTACCACTGAACTATTCCATCATCAGGCTAGTCCCCTGACATGGAGAACATAATTCTACTAGTAAGCTGACAGAAAAAGATAATCGGATTGAATATACAGGAAACGACCCTGGAATGGAAAAGGTAAGACAAAAATGGAAACGACAAAATATAATACACATAGCAAACTGGAATGTAAGAGGAATAGCATATAAAGAAATAGAATTAGACCAATTATTAAATGAAAGAAATTTTAAAATAGCAGTAATCACTGAAACAAAAAAAGAAATTAAAAGGAACTATGAGAACTGAAAATTTTAATGTGATATACAGTGGAATTGACAGAGACCAAAGAGCACAAGCAGGAGTCATGATTTGGATTCATAAATCCCTTTCAGAACAGTTAAAACATTATAAATTATGGAATGAAAGCATAATAGAAGCTAGAATAAAAATAGATAGAGGCTATTTAACAATAATTGGTTTATATGCCCTCTTCTGGGAACAAGATAATTTGATTTTTATAATCAGCTACAAAACATATATAATAAAATAAATAAAAATGATTACGTAATTTTAGCAAGAGAGTTAAATGCAAGAATTGGAAACACGAAAATTAATAATAATATAGGAATGCATGGAGAACATACTAAAAACAGGAATGGTAAAAAATTGATTGACTTTGTAGTTTATAATAACCTAAAAATAATGAATTCCTTCTATAAACATAAAGGCATACATAAATATATTTGGGCAGCAAGAGGATGGAAATCAATATTAGATTTCTTTATACTAAATGAAAAGACATCAAAATTTTCACTAGATGTTAGAGCTCACAGAGGATATGAAATAAGCAGTGACCACTTCCTTGTTAAAATAAAATTAAGATTACCACCTAAATGGCTACAAGTAACAAGAACAGAAAGAAAAATTGAAACATTTGTTTACAAAACTAGACTATTGAATTGACACAAATGTACAATGGCTATATGAACAAAGAATTAACCAATATCTAGACAAAATAAAACAAAATGAAGAAATAGAAATAGAATGGCTTAATATAAAAACGATACTAAATGCAGCAACAAATGAAAGCTTGGGAAAGACCAAAAAATTCAATAAAAGTAAAAAACTGAAGATCTGGGATGATACAATGAAAGAAATAATCAAAAAGAAAAAAGAAGCCTATCACAAATGGTTAAGCAGTAAAAGATTAGAAGATGAAATAGAATATAAAAGAATAAGAGCCATAGCTAATGAGAAGTCAGAAAAAGACAGAGAATCAAGGAACAAATTTGTTTCTAATTTAGAACATGATTTATATAAAATAAGATCCAATGTATATAAAATTTTGAAACACTTAAATGCAGATACCAAAGAAAACATAAAATTAAACACTGAATTGAAATTAAAAGAATTTCTAAATTACTACACAGAATTGTGGATAGACAGATATTTTAAAAAAGACAACTGGCAAACAATTAACGAAAATGAAAAGGAAATAACTAAAGAAGAATTAGAAATCAGCCTGAAAGAAACAAAAAACGGAAAATCATCTGGAGAAGATAAACTAGGTCCAGAACTATATAAATATGCAGGAACTAGATTCAAAGAAAGACTCTTATTATTTTTAAATAAAATTTATTCAACTGGTATCCCCCAATAGAATGGAAAGAAGCAATTGTGATTCCTATCTTTAAAAAAGGTAATAGAGATGACCCTAGAAACTATAGAGGTATCAGTATACTAAATTCCTGTTACAAAATATATAGAAGAATCTTAAATAGCAAACTAATGAAATATTCCGAAAACTTTATTTTAGAAGTACAGAATGGATTTAGAAAAGGACGATCATGTATAGACCCGGCCTTTTGCCTAAAATTAATAATAGAGAAAAGAAGAGAATACAATTTAGAAACACATATTGCATTTATTGACTCTGAAAAAGCATTGGACAAAGTTAAAAGAAACATATTATTTAACATATTAAAAGAAAGACAAATACCAAATAATATCCTAAAAGCTATCACAAGTATATATGTAAATAATCAAATACAAATAAGATTAAATCATACAAGAGAGAGAGAGAGATAAACCAAGGGGTCTGCCCCTCTCAGCAACTCTTTTTTTAATATCTACTTAAATGAAATAATAATAAAATGGAATAAACATTTACATCAAGGAATTAAACTTTCTTCTACAGTAAACTTAAACACTCTCCTCTTTGCCAACGACCAAATAATAATTACAAATTCTGAAGATAAACTACAGAAAGCTATTTTAGATCTAAATGAGATATCCAAAGATTATGGTATGATAATATCAACAGAAAAATCAAAAACTATGGCCTTTAAAGGACAAGATCCAGCAAGAACTAAAATAGTAATAGATAACAAGATCTTAGAACAGGTGAATTCATTTAATTACCTAGGATGTACGATCACATATGAAACTAAAAGATATAAACGTAAAAATTGCAAAATATTTAAAAATAACAGGTGTAATTAACTCTATATTTAAACCAAACCTAGTTCAAAAACAAACCAGACCAAAAGTATACAATACATTAGCCCTACCAGTCTTAATGTATGGAAGCAAAATCTGGACAATAAAACAAAAAGACAAACAAAGATTAACAACAGCAGAAATGAAGTTCATGAGAAAAACCGCAAAGTATACCCTATTTGATCACAAAAGAAATGAAGAAATTATGAAAGAATTAAACCAAGAACCAGTAATAGAAAAAATTAAAAAATATAAACATAAATGGATGGAACATGTTCAAAGAATGAAAACAGAAAGATTACCAAAACAAGCCTTAAAGTACAAGCCATTAGGAAAAAGAAAACCAGGACATCCTCTTAAACGATTCAACGATGACTTCTAAGGCCGGAACAGGCCATGCTAGGCCTAAATCCTTGATATGCATGATGATATTTGCTACTGTAAACATAACCTATTATACACACATATATACATGCCCTATTTTCTCATTGACATCTATTTCTATCTGGCATTGTAAATTTTCAAATGATTAAATAATTGAAATAGAAAATTGATAAAAAATTGATCGTGTAAGATGGGCATAAGATGAATTAAACTGCAATATTTAAATTTTAAATGATTATCTAATCGCAAAATCACGAAAATAATTAATTTTTAAATATACATTATTAATTTCTTCTATAAAGAGCCACCGACCCCTAGACCGCCTGAACGCCCCTATATGCTTCTGATCCCACAATAGCCCCCCCGAGAAGGCTTCAGTGCCCACTGGGAGGCGGTACCATCCACTTTGGGAACCTATGCTCTAGAGCAGGGGTTCCCAACCTATGCCTGCGGGCACCATGGTGCCCGCCGACCAATTTGTGTGTGTGTGTGTCTGCCGCTGTTCAATCGTGTGCCATATAGTTTGAAATAATCATGCACCAATTCATGGCATGCTATATGATGCATGCGTTAATGACACATGACAAGTATTAAACGCATACAATGTAAAATAGACACACATTTGAAGTTGTTCATTCCAGTTTAAGAACTGGAATATCATCATATTCTCCTAATTATGAAGCACTGGCAAATGAAATGCAATACCAAAGATCACACTAGCTTACATATATATATTTAAATTTTTATATAATGTAAACTTTTAAGTAATAAAACATTTCATTATAATGTAAACTTTGTATGTATTCATTTAACAAAAGAATTCAAAAAATTTGCCTTGAAAAAATGGATGGTGCCCGTCGCCCTATCAGTATTTTAGAATGTGCTTTAGGAAACAAAAAGGTTGGGAACCCATGCTCTAGAGCCTCAAAAATTTCCTTCACTTCTACCTTAGTAGAGCCTTCTGTGAGACTGTAGGCACAAATAAGTCTCATTGTCCAGTTCCTCATTCCGATATTTGCCCACATCACTCTACTTGAGACTGCCTGCCATTCAAGAAGATTAGTCTCGTATTTAGTGTTGAATACTATGGCTACCCCTTCTTTTCCTTGATTGTCATTGCCTGAATATAACATTTTGTATTTATTGCTCAGAAAGAACTCACCAGTTTTTGTCTTTTTTGTTTCAGTCACCCCTATTATGTCGATGTGGTACTTATTTAATTCCTCAGCTAGCTCCACTTCTTTGCCATTCAGGCTTCTTATGTTGATAGTACCGATCTTTAACTCTGGTGATGTTGAGTTGGGGTGTGCTTTCAGATTTGTTCCAGTAGCTGACTTTTCGCTATTCGCCCTGGTTCTCTGGTGAAAACAACGGGGGGGGGGGGGTCTTGTTTAACCGGGCAACGCCCCAGCCAACATGAAATTTTGTCATGTTGTACCATCATTTTGTATATTGGTTTAAGCCAATAAGAATACAATTTGGTTGGCTAAATCCCAAATTGTCAGCCCATCCTCGTTCATTCAGTATCCAGGTAGATAGCCAACAGAGTGCACCACGAGAAGGTGAGGATTAGACATTAGGTCAGAAGCCCTGGTCGGTTCTCTGCATTCCTTTAAAGGCTATGTGGAGGTCTCCTCTCGGTTATACAGCTTTGACCCTTAAGCACATGATTATATATTTATTATATAAATAGTTTTACATTGAAAAAATGTAATAATTTATATATTTATACTATAACAATTATAAAATAAAAGTGAGTGAAAATTTATTATTATTATTTCCCAAGACCTCATGGAGTCAAAGACTCATCTGGGAGGTCCTTTTATCACACACACATCTCATCATACCGTGTCTTAAACACACTCAAACTCCTTGCAGACACCACACTCTCAGGCAAGGCATTCCAATCATTCACAACTCTGCACAAAAAAAACCTGCCTCTCACTCCCCTACTCACACCCTCTTTATACAGTTTCCAGGGATGACCTCTGGTTCTTCCCTGATCTCCCACTATTCTCTGTAGAACTTCTCCACCATTATTCTTATAACAACCCCTTACCAACATGTAGGTCTCTATCATATCTCCCCTCTTCCTTCTCTCCACCAGACTCTGCAAATTACATCTTCTCAATCTTTCCTCATACTCAACATTCCAGAGGTCAGAAACTACCTTAGCCAGTCTCCTTTGGACCCTTTCCAACATCTCTTCATCCTTCTGAAAATCCAGTGACCAAATCTGGGCACAATAGTCCATGTGTGGCCTAATCAAAGCCTTATACAATGGAACAAGAATTTCCCTACTTCTACACGTCAGTGTCCTCTGCATCATTCCCAGAAGTCTTTGTGTTGTCTTCACAATTTTGGCGATGTGTCCCCTAAATTTTAGATCCTTATCCACTATCACCCCCAGATCTCTTATTTCCTCTACCTCCAACAATATATTCTCACCAAGCATAAATTCTGCATCCCATCTTTGTTTTTCAAATTTTAAAACCTTACATTTTGCAACATTGAACTCACATCCATATTTGCTTGCCCAATCACTCAATTTATTCAAGTCTTCTTGCAAGACCACAACATCTTCACTACTCTTTATGGTTCGTCCTAACTTTGTTCAGTTGTCCAAACAACTGAATATCTCCATCCAAATCTTTGCCAATATCATTAATATACAAGTTAAATAGTAATGGCCCTAACACAGACCCCTGAGGCACTCCACTAGTGACTTTTCTTTTCCTGGATATCGCTCTCCCATACACAACTTGTTGATACCCATCAGATAGCCTGTCTCCAATCCAATGCACCAATCTAATATCCAACCCCCATCTGCTCTAGTTTGACTATCAACCTATCATGAGGTACTCTATCAAATGCCTTTGCAAAATCCAAGTATATCACTATGCATCCTTTTCCTCTATCCAAGGAAGCAGTGACTTTATTGTAATAAGTAAGTAGATTACTAAAACATGACCTCCCTTTAGCAAATCCATGCTGTCCATCAAAGATAATACCATTGTTATCAACCCAACCCTGGATCCTAGTTCTCACAAGCTTCTCCAACAACTTAACCACAACATCTGACACACAGATATGCCTATAGTTTGATGCTTGAGTTCGATCACCTCCTTCATGAAGTGGCACAATCTTGCCCTTCTTCCACTCCTTGGGAACTTGACCGAGTGCAAGACTCATATTAAAAAAATGTCAAGGCAGGCGTCAACTCCCTGGCACATTCTTTCAGAATACACGATGATATATTATCAAGTCCCACAGCCTTATTAACATTTAGTTTACTCAACTCCCCATACACCTCTTGCTCACCTACAGTCAGTCTCTCCTCCCCCATCATCAAATGCTCTCAATCCCTCCATGAAGTCACCTTCACAAGATTGAAAGATCTTTATGAACTGCTCATTAAGTATCTACACCACACATTCTGCATCAGCTGTCTTTATACCATTTTCTCCCATCAATGTCAACCTTCCATAATTATTCTTTCTTTTGCTGGCTACATACCGAAAGAATTCCTTAGGATTCTTTTTGGCTTCATTAGCTAACTGCTGTTCATACCTCTCTTTAGCTACTCTCACCAACCAAGTCACCCTCCTTGCCTGGTCTTTGTAGACCTCATGAAATTGGTTACTTCCACTTCTCTTATGCTGCCTCCACAATGCCCTTTTTCGCTGTATCGCATGCTTAATCTCTCTATTCATCCATCTCACACCTACCTTATTTAACCTTCTCAACCCTTGGAATACATTTAGACATTGCATCTACTAAATAGTTTTTGAAAATCCCCCAAGCTGCATTGATCTCTTTTCCAGCTAACTCCTCATTCCATGCTACACCCACAAGCTCTCTCCTGAGCTCTTCATAATCACCCCCCCGTGTATTCCACATATACCCTTTTTTCACAGGGGTCCTTGCACTGCTGGCAACTACCGAGGTAATCACCTCATGGTCACTTTCACCAATTGGATGGTTTGACACTTCATTTATAATTACATCCTCTGATGAGATGACCAAATCCAAGACCCTTAATCATCGTGTGCCCTCTGTTACATACTGTCTGAGGTAGTTATCCCTCAAAAACTCAAGAAACTCATTTTCTTTACTTCCAGTTACTATCTCTTCATCCCAGTCTATATTGCCATAATTAAAATCACCCATAATGATCACCCTTTTCTTTTTTGCTTGGCTTATTTGACTATACATTTCACTATCACCACTATCCACATTACCAGGTCTATAACAACATCCCACGAAGTATTTGATTCTATTCACCTCTATCTCACACCATACTGCCTCAAAACCACTCTCCCTATTTCCCTCTTGCATGGACATAACCTTGTATGGACATAACTCCTTCTCTATCATCAACAGCACTCCCCCTCCCTTTTTACCCCTTCTATCCACATGAAACATAACATACTCTTCCATCTCTATTCCTGCCAGGATGTCGTCCTCATCTAACCATGTCTCACTTATTCCAACAATCTTTGGGTGAACAGACGCAATTAGTGCAACCATTTCATCTGCCTTGTTTCTTATACTTCTAGCATTGGTATACAAACACAACAGCTCATTTCTGGACCTACAGCTAGTTCCACTGATGCCACTCACTCAATGTGATCTCTCCATTTCCCTTTCTGCTTCTTCATTTTAGAACCCTTTGCAATTCCATCTGTTTCCTCTTGATCCCTGGCCATCTTTCCTGCCTACACATGCTCTCACCTCCTCTTGGAGCATCCACCTTTCTCACGCTGTGTACCCCTGTCCACCCTGAGCCTCCCTGTTTCCCTGCTCCTCTTGCACACCCATTCTTTCATTTTCTATACTCATACCACTCACTTCCCCCATTCATTTCCACTTCTTCAATCTCTCCTGTCTTACTCTCCTGCTCTTCCACATCACTCCCCTCTCGATCTGATTCATTCTCTCTATTCACGTCTCTACCTTCCAGCAGCAGTCTCTCCGAGCGACTCACACCATAACCACTCAAATGCAGTCCATCGCTCCCATACAGCTCACTTCGTCCCTCAAACTCATTCCACACATTAACAAACTGTACTCCCATCTCCTCACATTTTTTCAGCCAGAATATCATTCATAATCCTTGCTCTCCGCCTCATTTCACCACAATCATATCTAGGCAACACATTGACTACCCTTCCTGTCACACTATTCTCTTTATCTTTCCAAGCAGCCTCCTGACATTCATTCTGACATGCTCTTTGTTCTCTCTCAAATCATTTGTACCAATTAATACAATTAACTCTTCTGCTCGCTCCCGCCTCATATCCAATGCCTCAATCACTCTACTCATTTTACCGCCTGGAAAACATACCTTGTGCATTTTATCCTCTAGCACACCTTCAATAATGGAGTCGCCATACAACGCCACTCGCTCATCTTTCATTAACTCTTTCATGCCATCATGATTTATTTTAATAGTTTTGACCTGAATTCTCTTAATTTCATTCCGCATCCATTTCATTTCTTGCCTCATCCAATCCAATTCACTTTCCGAATCTCGCAATACATTCTCTCTATCATTAAATCTTTCTAACTCTCGACCCCCTCTTCTCACTTTCCCTCTCATTCATCCTTCTTTGTTTCCATACTTTCGGTCCAACATACGTCCAACTTTCACTATCATTCTTCTCACTTTCACTCTCATTTATCTTTCTTTGTTTCCGTACTTTCGGACTAACGTGCGTCCAACTTTCGCTATCATTCTTCTCACTTTTACTCTCATTCATCTTTCTTTGTTTCAGTACTTTCAGTCCAACATGCGTCCAACTTTCGTCATCATTCATTCTTTTTTTGCTATCATTTATTCTTTCGATTTTTTTCACTTGCGATTTCTGCGTCACGCCATTTCTACTTTCATTCGTTCTCTCAATTTTGTTTCTTTCCGCCACTCTCGTCTCGCTTTCGTCCCTTTTAACATCCGTTACAGTTTTCAAATCGCTCTTTTTCTTTTTTCCTGATTTTTTAACATTTATTCGCCTCTCTTTCTCACCATCCTTCTCTTTCAAATGTGCACTCGCGACACAATCATTACTAACACTTTCTCTCATCAATTTCATATTTGCATTCATCAGTTCTTCCTCATTCAGGTCACACTTCGCACACACCCTTCTTCCATCCGCGCTAAACATCCACAAATCATTTATGTAATTGAAGGAATAATAAGGAATTTAATTATACTTATTATAATTAAATAACGAAAACAACATTAAAGGGAAACTTGAGTTGGTATTTTTGTTGTATTTATGTAACTTTTACATTCTTTGTTAAACATTACATTCACTTTTCTTTCTCAATACTTAACACTGATTTTATCTTCAAAAATATTATTTAAAATTTATTGTGAAAATTCTGAATTCCAATATAAATTGGCAGACCAGTTTAAAAATGTCTATAGGCTGGATTTGGCCTATGCTGTTGGTTGGGCCTACCTGTATTAGAAAATGGAATTTGTCCATAGGCAAATGGACAAAGTAGGTCATTGATATATAGCAGGGAGAGGGTTGGTGAAAGAACAGAACCATGTGGAACCCCAGCATTAGTTGAATGGTAAGAGGATGGGGAACCATCCACCATCACACTCAGTGTGGTTCCAGACAGAAAGCTGGCAATCCAACTACAGAAGTCCCGGGACATACCAAATGATGGTAATTGTCTCACATGTGACAGGGGAGTGAGAAGCAGGAGGGATATGACTTATTTATTATAGGAATTGTAACCATTAAAAATATGCAACAAAGGTAACTGAGGTCAATGGCAAGAACTGCATCTTTGGAACATGCAGCCTGACTCTACATATTAGCATTAGTGTTCTGAGGATACTGTATTATTGGGTTAAATGACAGTGTGACTGTTTATGTAAGAACCTTCAAACATGTATGTCTTGGCTTTCAATTTAAAAAAAAAATAAAATAAAATAAACTATTTGAAGACATGAATATTTCTACAAAGGGCAGACAGTTATTTGATTCTTTTAGGATGTAGTCTAATTGCTCTCCTCTGTTGAATCAAGTATTTTGAGGGAGGTTTTAGTGGCCCCACCCCATATGTGGGAGCAGTATTCAATAGCTGGGCAGATTTGTGCTTTGTACAATGTGAACAAAGGGGTGAAGTAATGTCTTGAGCGAAAGGGAAATCCTAGTTTTTTTGAAGCTGAGGATGCAATGGTTGTGATGTGTTTATGCCAGGAGAGGTTTGATGTGAGGGTAATTCCAAGAAAAGAAATCTGAAACTGTCTGGAAATTTGGGAATCATCAAAAAGAATACTGGGAAAAAATGGTTCCTTTTTATGGGAAATAGGAACAGAACTGGTTTAATTAGCATTGAAATTGATGAGGTTATCTGAACCCCATTGGAAGATGGCTTGGAGATCGGAATTCAGGGTGGTGGTGGTTGATGCTCTGTAAGTTTAGGTGAGTTGTGTAGAGTAGAGTTTATCAAATGAAAGTGAGGAGTGTAATGTGCTGTCGTCTGCAAGACTGTGTATTGGGTTGGAGGTCAACTGAAGTAGGTCATTGATATATAGCAGGAAGAGGGGTGGTGAGAGAACAGAACCCTGTGGAATCCCAGCATTAGCTGAATGGTAAGAGGATGGGGAACCATCCACCGTCACACTCAGTGTGCATCCAGACAGAAAGCTGGCAATCCAACTACAGAAGTCCTGGGACATACCAAATGATGGTAATTTGCTTAGTAAGCCTTTGTGCCAGACCTAGTCAAAGGCTTTGGATTTGGCTAATCTCAAGTGCAACCACTTGAGATTAGCTAAACTTCTCCATGGCATTTGTCCAGAGATGGGTGACATATGCAAGCAGATTTCCTGTTGATCGGCAGCAACAGAATCCATACTGGTGGTCGTTTATTAGGTGGGTGTCTTCAAGGTAGTGTAGGAGTTGGGAATTGATGATTTTTTTTCCGTTACTTTAAACAGGACTGAGGTAAGTGAGATAGGGTGGTAGTTGGATGGCAGTGACTTGTCACCCTTCTTGGGAATGGGTTGAATATAGGCCAATTTCCAATTTGTGGGATAGATTATTCGTTAGTGGTGGTATGTTAGTAACCAGAGATGTAATATCAAAGGTAATCATTACGTCTGAATTTTTGAGAATGATATTTCTTGTACTTAAATATAAAGAGCCAATAGGCTTCATTTCAGCGATGTAACATTATTTAAATTAAGGGGATATTAAATCCCACATTAAAAAAAAATGATATTTCTTGTGTTTTTTATAAAATGAATTTTATATAAAAAATTTTAACAATTATTCTGTTGACTTGAAATGAATAGGGAGCCTCTGTAGCTCAGCTGGTTCTGACAAAGCTCTTTGTTTAGAAAGACCTAGATTCAAATTCCATTCCATCTTCATGGAACCTTTATCAGGGCTTGGAAATTAAAGGTGGGTTAGCTAGTTTCATATGGAGGTAGAGGGTTTTTTTCTCCTAGAAACTTGGGTTCTTCATCCCTCAAAACAGGCAAACCAACCCCATGAACACATACATTTAAAGACATAAAATACTCTTAGAGGAATGGTAAGCCGGATGAATTAAATTGCCTAAAAAGCCTAATTAGGGGACTCAACCATTTTTAAGGATGGATGAGAATTTGACAGGATAGATGGAAATCATTTTTAATAGGACTCTTGATATACTTGACTAGTTTTTGAGAGCCAATAAATTTGGAGTGGTTTAAATTTGGAGTAAGCTTTCTGCTTGTTAATAATTGCCTTGGGCTAACACAACTTTTTTTTGTTGTTGTTGTTATATTTTGTATGATTCATTACAACATCAAAATTATCAGCTTTAGTTTTAATAATCTTGTTTGTTGTATAACTGTCTTTCTGTGGAATATTACTTTGGAAGGGAAGGGTTAGGGATAAATTCAGTTAGAATATTAGCTATATCCAAATGAATATTGCTAATCATTCGGGGAGTAAATTGTAGACCTCATGTTTGATGCTCATTATTATTTTTTATTTGGATATTTGTCGTGGACTGTGACAGCAAAGCTATTACCTCAACTGAGGATGATGACAATTTCTTCTTCAGTAATGATAGCGACCAATGATAGAAATGATATAGAGTAATGATAGAAAATAGACTGCAACAGACCACATTTCTTAATTTAAAGTTTCAAACATATCTTCATGTGGAGCAGTGATAACTATTTGTTTTGGTAAGCTCTGTGCCTGCAACTTTGCCATCCAAAGGAGAGACAGAAAGATCTGTTAACATCTGCTTCAAAGAACATAAATGCATTTACTAGCATGATTGCTGCAAGTCACAACTGTCAGACTACACATTTGGTCACCCAATCACACAGGATTATATATGTGGAAGAGGAGTGGGATGCTGTATAAAAGTGATTATTAAGCAGAGAGACTGTTTTTCGGAATCAGCAGCAACAATGAAGCACTCCATAAAATCTCTGAATGTATAGCTGCAAAAATATGGTAGACAGATATTTTAAGAAAGGGTTGTTAAGAGTCAAAGATGAACAATTGAGAGGAGACCTCCACATAGCATTTTAAGGAATACAGAGAACCGACCAGAGCTTCTAACTTAATGCCCAATCCACACCTTCTCAGGGTGCACCCCATAAGTATCTACCTGGATACTGAACAAACAAGGATGGGTTGGTAATTTGGGATTTAGTCAACCAAACTGTATTCTTATTGGCTTAAAATAAATAAAATGATGGTATACAAGTAAAAAGTCATGCTGAATGGGACATCACTCAGTTAACCAAGGCCTCCAATGTCTTCATCAGGAAATCAGCAAAAGCAAAATATGGGCTACTAGAATAAATTCCGACTAAACATCACCAGAATTTGCCAAATGTTAGAAGTTTTGGAAACCTTAATCATCAGAGATCCCAATTTACATCCTAGGCCACCTATGAACGCCCATAGAGAGTACAAGTAGGAAATAGGAAATAATTACAAGATATATAAAAATGTTTTGGGAAATTTGGAGAAAAGAACAAAGCTAATAATAATTTAGCAAGAACAAAACTAATTTGCCAGCCTGGTTGGTCGAGTGGTTAGCATATCTGCTCTCTAGCCAAAAGGCTGCGGATTCAAATCCAGCCATGGATGATTGCGATTGTCTGTGGAAAAACTAGTGGTGGTCAGCAGAAGATGGCATTGGTGGAGTTGCGGTCAGTTGGTGGAGACAGAGTTGTAGAGCAAGTGCCCTCCCTCGATGAGTCTTTAGACTCCCTGGAGGTGTCTAATAATAATGGTAAGCACCTATTGGAGATGAACTATAGACTTAAATCTTAAATACATAAATATTATTTTTTAAAAAAATGAACAAGTTAAAAACATGAACCAAGACTTGAAGATTCAGTGGTTGACCCTGAAGATAACTGACTAATTCAGCCAGAGAGGCATATGATAATTTTAAGCCAATTTTAACTTATGGATCTGATAGCTCGGTTATAAATAAAGCACCTTGTCAAAGATTGAGACCATATATACGAGAACTGTAAGAAAGATTAGGGGAGTGAACAGATGTCATCAACAGCCAAATGATATTAAAAACGAGGATATCAGGAAGGAAGGATGACCCCGACATTGTTAGCATTCAGGAATATGTGAAGAGAGCTAATTTCAAGTGATATGATCATTTACACAGAATAGGAAAGAAAAGATCAACAAAATAAGATTTTTTGTTTGTTTGTTTGTTTTCTTTTTTGATAAGATGGCAGGAAGAAGACCAACATGCAGGTGGATTGATACATGGGTGAACTGAACTGTCACAGAAAGCTGAAATATAGGATCTGACATTATTAGAGTCCTAACAGATAAGATTAATTTGGAGGAAAATTGTTGAAAGAAAGTTACTAATGATGTAACCTTTCCATATAGTACTATCAATATATCCTGTACAACCCACCCCCCACAAGAGTAAACACCAGGAAGCATTTGATGGTGATTATTTTAAGACCAATTCCAACTTTAACATCTAAAAAACATCTTTTTATCCAATATTAAATGATACCAAGATACAATGTTACAGTAGATGCTCACTATAATGAAATGTGTGCAATTACAACAGATTACAAAAAAGAGTAAAAGCACAAAACCTTCACAACAGTGAACTAAATTTCCTTGTAAACAACATTACAAATACAGCAGTAGGGAGTAATCTTGGGGAGAGGGAGTGAAGTAATGCTTAAAATTTATTCGTGTTATGTGTTAAAACTAGAAAATAAAAAAAAAAAGAGAAAACTGCAGCTGAGGTCAGTAAATAAAGAAAATAGCAAGAAACAACAAGCTACTGGGAGGGAAAAAATCCTACAACCTCCATATGAAACCAGTCAACTCACCTTCACTTAAAGCTGTAATAAATGTTCTTCACATCAGAGTTTCGAACCTAGTTTCTTTTTCTTTGAAACCAAAAATTGTTGATACTGACTAAGCTGTGGAGGTTAGATTTCCTTCATCATCATATTCCTGCCATGTACCCACAAAGGGTGTACAGGATATGGTAGTATTACATGAAAAATTTCCATCATTACTAACTTCCTATCTACAATTTTCCTCCAAATCAGTCTGTTACCTGTCAGGAATCCAACATTATCAGATCTTATCTTTCTATCCACCTATATCTTGGTCTTCCTCTGGGTCTTTTTCCTGCCAACCTGGCAGAGAACACTTGTTCTGCTAATCTTTCCTCTCCCATTCTGTTTAAGTGACCATATCACCTGAGATTAGCTCTGTTAATGCTGACAATGTCAAGTTCTTTCCTAATATCCTCATTTTTAATATGATATTGCCATTGATGCCATGTGTTCACGCCTCTAATCTTTCTCAGGACTCTCATATCTGCGGTCTCTAGTCTTTGGTCAAGTGTTTTACTTCTGCCCTAGCGCTCAGATCCATAAGTTAAAACTGGTTTGAACACTGTCTTGTATACAGCTAATTTAGTGTTCCGACTAATTTCTCTCTTATTCCATATAAATTTATTCAGTTGACTTCCAACCATACCAGCTTTGTTGATTCTGTTGTCTATTTCCATATTTAATTTACCATCTTCACTAAAAATCGTAACTAAGTAGCTGAAATGTTTTACTTGTTCAATAGGTTCTCCATTCACAATGCAGTTGACATTTTAATTGCATCTGCCTATTTTCATTGTCTTTGCCTTGTTATTGCTGACCTTCATGCCATATCTATTACAACAGTTATTCAATTTAGTCAGGGAATCTTGCAGACTTCTAGCGGATTTATTTAGAAGTATAACATCGTTCGCATAAAGCAAAGAGCTGACATTAACATCTCCAATTTTGATATCAGGTTTAATACCACTTTCCTTCGTAATGTGATCCATACAGACAATAAATAACAGAGGGGATAATGTACATCCTTGTCTGACACCCAATTTAACCTGGCATTAGTAAGGTGGGTTATCACAGACCCCAAAGATTTTAAATTGACTATAACTTTTTAACAATGCGTGGCAGTGAGTCATGCCTCAGTATAGCTTGCCCTCCCATAACCTGCTACTCGACGACACAGATGACAGGCTGTTGTGTGCAAGCAAGTTTAGTGTGGGATCCCACTTTCCCATTAAACAAGACACACTTTCTCATTAAACAAGACAGTTTAATGTTAACCTTACTAACGCCGGGTTAACATTAAACTGTCTTCCTGTACTTCCTTCAATTCTAACTGATGACTTACAACTCAAATAAAGACTAAGTATTGCTTGATATAATGTCCCATTGACACCATATAACTGTAGCAACACCATATAAAAATATAAAATGATGGCATGATTTTCATTTTTTATAATTTCATACTCTTCTCTTACATCTCTCGTTATTTTTTGCCTTTGTATATTTTCATGTTACCATTCTTTATGCATGATGGTCAAAGCTGTATAACTGAGAAGAGACCTCCACATAGCCTTTAAAGGAATGCGGAGAACCGACCATGGCTTCTGACCTAATGTCCAATCCTCACCTTCTCGTGGTGCACCCTGTTGGGTATCTACTTTGATACTGAACAAACGAGGATGGGCTGGCAATTTGGGATTTAGCCGACCAAATTGTATTCTTATTGGTTAAACCAAAATAAAAAATGATGGTACAACATGACAAAATTTCATGCCGGCTGGGGCATCGCCCGGTTAAACAAGGCCCCCATTGTTTTCGCCAGGGAACCAGGGCAAACAGCGAAAAGTCAGCTACTGGAACAAATCTGAAAACAAACCCCAACTCAACATCACCAGAGTTAAAGATCAGTACTATCAACGTAAGAAGCCTGAATGGCAAAGAAATGGAGCTAGCTGAGGAATTAGATAAGTACCAGATCGACATAATAGGGGTGACTGAAACAAAAAAGACCAAAACTGGTGAGATCTTTCTGAGCAATAAATACAAAATGTTATATTCAGGCAATAACAATCAAGGAAAAGAAGGAGTAGCCATAGTATTCAACACAAAATACGAGGCTAATCTTCTTGAATGGCAGTCAGTCTCAAGTAGAGTAATGTGGGCAAACATGAGAATGGGGAACTGGACAATGAGACTTATTTGTGCCTATGGTCCCACAGAAGGTTCTACTAAGGTAGAAGTGGAGGAATTTTTTGAGGCTTTAGAAAAAGCAACTGACACAATGAAAAAGGAAAAGTTGGTCCTTGTTGGGGATCTAAATAGTAGAGTAGGAAATGATTGTGAGACATACAAAAATATTTTGGGAAAATTTGGAGAAAAGAGCAAAGCTAATAATAATGGCAAATATCTGTTGGATTTCTGCTCAGGACATGGACTGGTTATTACTAACACCATGTTCCAACATAAAAATGTGCACAAATTCACATGGAGAGAAGAGGCTAGGAATAAGAAAAGTCTCATTGACTATGTTATTGTTGATAGTGATGTTTTCTCCCTGGTGCAGCACACCAGAGTGTACAGAGGATTTGAAATTGGAAGTGATCACTATTTAGTCTTGAGCAGGATAAAATTTCATATTGAAAAGAATAACATGTAAGAAAGTTTTAAAGCGAATAAAAGTTGAGCAGCTCTCAGATGTAAACTGTAGACTAAAATACAGAAATATTATTGAAAAGAAAATGAAAGAGTTTGAGAACAGGAATCAAACCTTGGAGATTCAGTGGCAAACTCTGAAGGAAACATTGATTGATTCTGCCAGAGAGGCATGTGGTGAGGTTGTGTGCAAAGATAAAAAAATCAGAACTCCCTGGTGGACACAGGAAATTAAAGAGGCAGTGAAGGAAAAGAAGAAAACATATCAAAAGTTCCTGGCAAATAAGTCAGCTTTTACTCTTACAGAATACAGAGACAAATGTAAGAAAGCTAAACAGTGTGTAAAACTAGCTAAACAAAAGTCATGGGAGGACTTTGGCAAGAATATAGAAAATAAATATCAAGAAGGTGGCAAAATATTCTGGAGGTTGTTGAAGAAGCTTAGGAATGGAGGAAAGAGTGCTGTAAAAGGAATTAGAGATGATAAAGGTGAAATGAAAACAGGAGAAAAAGATATCCTGGAAGTATGGAGTAATTACTTTGAAAAACTGCTAAATGAAACAAGCAGTGATGACAGCACAGTGATAAAAAACACTGACCAGGCATGCAGTCAGGAATACATATCTATACTTGAAGTAGAAAAAGCCATCAAAGGCTTGAAATGTGGAAAGGCAGCAGGAGTAGATGATATTCGACCAGAAATGCTGAAGTATGGTGGTATAAGAGTCTTACAGTGGTTGCACTGCATAGTTCAGAAAGCCTGGACAGAGGGACGAATTCCCGATGATTGGAGTAGAGCTCTCATAGTACCCATATATAAAAAGGGAAATAAAACTGAATGTGAGAATTACAGAGGTATTTCCCTACTGAGTGTTCCTGGCAAGATCTATGCAAGTATACTTGAGAAACGGTTGAGAAGAATTGTGGAAGAAAAGCTTGGTGAAGAACAAGCTGGATTCAGGCCAAATAGAGGCTGTCAGGATCAGATCTTCACTTTACGACAAATAGTCGAGAAAGCATGGAAATATAACAAAGATCTGTATTTAAGTTTTGTCGATTTGGAAAAGGCATATGACAAGGTGCCAAGAGAGAAGCTATTCAATACGCTGCAGTTATATGGTGTCAATGGGGCATTATATCAAGCAATACTTAGTCTTTATTTGAGTTGTGAGTCAGCAGTTAGAATTGAAGGAAGTACAGGAAGATGGTTTAATGTTAAATCTGGTGTGAGACAAGGATGTACATTATCCCCTCTGTTATTCATTATCTATATGGATCACATTATGAAGGAATGTGGTATTAAACCTGATATCAAAATTGGAGATGTTAATGTCAGCTCTTTGCTTTATGCGGATGATGTTATACTTCTAAATAAATCCGCTACAAGTCTGCAAGATTCTCTGACTAAATTGAATAGCTGTTGTAATAGATATGGTATGAAGGTCAGCAATAAAAAGACAAAGACAATGAAAATAGGCAGAATCATTGAAAATGTCAACTGTGTTGTGAATGGAGAACCTGTGGAACAAGTAAAACATTTCAGCTACTTAGGCACAATTTTTACTGAAGATGGTAAACTAAATATAGAAATAGACAACAGAATCAGCAAAGCTGGTATCGTGGGAAGTCAATTGAATAAATTCATATGGAATAAGAAAGAAATTAGTCGGAACACTAAATTAGCTGTATACAAGACTGTGTTCAAACCAATTTTAACTTATGGATATGAGAGCTGGGTCAGAAGTAAAACACTTGACCAAAGACTAGAGACCGCAGATATGAGAGTCCTGAGAAAGATTAGAGGCGTGAACAGATGGCATCAATGGCAATATCATATTAAAAATGAGGATATTAGGAAAGAACTTGACATTGTCAGCATCCAGGAATGCGTTAGCAGAGCTAATCTCAGATGGTATGGTCACTTAAATAGAATGGGAGAGGAAAGATTAGCAAAACAAGTGTTCTCTGCCAGGTTGGCAGGAAAACGACCCAGAGGAAGACCAAGATATAGGTGGATTGATACGGTACAAAGTGCCTTAGACGATAGAAATATAAGATCTGATAATGTTGGAGTCTTGACAAGTAACAGACTGATTTGGAGGAAAATTGTAGATAGGAAGTTAGTAATGATGTAAATTTTTCATATAGTACTATCATATCCTGTACACCCCTTGAGGGTACATGGCAGGAATTTGATGATGATGATGATGATGCATGATTCCTGCCAATCTCCTTTGTGTTCTGTCATCAATCATGATTTCCACCATTTCCTTTGTTTCCTGAAAAATGGAATGGGGGAGTTAGTCTTCCCCACCCCTAAATTTACTATAGCTAATCTTGCAATATTTATTAGTAGTAGTATTATCTGGGACCTCCAGGGAGTCAAGGACTCATCGAGAGAGGCTATAAATCACCCAAACCAGCTATCATACCTTCCCTTAAATTCATTCACACCAGATCACTCACTACCCCTAAAGACAAACTATTCCATTCACTCACTGCTCTGTGAGAGAAAAATCTAGCTCTTACCCCTTTGACTGGGAACAAACTTAACTTCCACAGAATATAACAAACCATTGCTCTGATCCCTAAAGGTTTGCTACTACAGTGAGCATCCACTGTAGCTTGGTTTCTTCATTGCAATTTTTGAAATGCTTCCAAAATATTGCCACCAGACAGAATAAGTGAATAATTCATAGTTATAAACACACATACACACAAAGCATCATTCATAGACAGTACTATGGACTCTACAATACCATGTTTGGCTTGCTATCAACTACTCAGTTCATTTCAAACTAGTTGTTCTTATTATGTTATAACGTGCAGAGGTATCATACAATGCAGTGATGAAAACTCACAAAACAAAGTTTTCTTCCTTTTCATTCATTCATTACAACTGACTTTTGGAAGAGCCTCTTCTTATATTATTATGCGAGGGTGCTCTGCTCTACTTCACCACATACATCTCACTGTCTTCCCCACTACTTAATTCTCTGACTACACACAATGTGAGAGGGCACTCTGCTCTACTTCACCACATACATCTCACCATCTTCTCTACTACTTAATTCTCCAACTACAGACAATGACCCCTACCATCAACTGGCCTATATATTTCCTAAGAGTTCAATCTGCAAGTCTTCAAATGAAATGTTAACAAGTTTCTGTCCATCCACAGTACTAATGTACTGTAAGCTGAACAGCACCTCATGTTTGGGATTACCATACTAAAAAACTAGAAAGGAGACATAACAAAAATTGTTTACTTAAATTTATGTTCGGCATACCACAACTCTCTCTAGTGTAATGGCACTAACTCAAAAAGATGCAACAAGTAGAGAGTGTGATTAACAGAATAAATTAAATACAACATTCTGACCTTGCACAATCACATACATGGAATAATACAGAGCAGACTGGTCTTAATTAACAGGTTTTAACAGTGGCATAACTTACTAATATTAAAACTAGCAAGTTATAACAGAATCATTTCTGTTAAGATCAGACCTGTGTACCCAAGTCTCACAGCTTTCTTGATAGACTTTTTCATTATAAAACTGATCTTGTGCAGTTTCATAGCCTTTTGGTTTGACTATTGTGTAACGTGTTATACAAAACACAGGATTTGATAAAGGCTAGCATAAGATAAGAGAGGTAAGCTATCTTTAGGAGTCCAGGAAAGAAATCAGTTTTTGAGTGGGTGTCATACTTTGATATTGATGAACTGTAACAACTTCACAATACACTCAGATACTATGAACATAGGGGACAGATTCCTGGAGTGAGGAGCATTTCTAGTTTTCCAATATAATTTACCCTTATATGCTGATAATAAGTAACATAGTAAGTTTAAGTACCATAAGAATAAAATCAAACTCTGGGTGAAATACTGATATTAAATAAATAGCTCTAATTCACATAAACTATGAGTATAGCATTAAAAAGGAGGAGGATTAAATTGAGATATTAATCTCCAGTTTTTCCTAGAATTTCTAGTTTGTGAAATTTTCACATATACTAGGCTGTGAATAAAATCACCACAAGAACATCGGTTTATTAATAAATTTTCATGAGATCAAAAGATTCACAGTGAGGGGTCTCACTCAACCAGCATCATGTATATTATACAGAACTTGAAACTCATTCACACTCCAGCAATGCATCCATTCAGCTATTCTCAGGTAAAATATCAACTCCTTAGACCTTCTCCAAACATTTTTACAACATCCTGAGATGGCCTCTCATTCTTTCCCTTATCCATAGCTCTATGTATAATCCCTTCCATATTAAACCAACAAAATCACATCAACTTAAATGCCTCTAACATATCATATTTCACCTCTTTTCCACATATCTAATCAATAACTTAGCTCTGCAATTCACATTTTCTCATACCTAAAACCTACATGCAGTCTGATACTGCCTTAGTCACTCATCTCAGGACCCTCACCAGTTTCCACATCACAGTAGAAACTAGATGACCAAATCTGAACTGTAATGTGTCCTCCATCAAAACTTCAGCCCACAGTTAATCATTACCCTTAGATCTTGAATCAAATCTACTTCCTCAAACATAGTTTCATCAATGCAGTACACAGACATACCTCTGCAATCCAAATGCAAAACTTTGCACTTATTAACATTAAAACTGCAACACCACTCATTTTTCCATGCTAAAAGCATATTTAAATCTTTCTGATGACATCAGTTATCAATAACTTTCTCTCCTAACTTTGAATCATCAGCAGCAACAAAATAAAGATTCCTTCTCAATCAAAGTTTGTTTTTGTTTTTTTTTTAATTTAATATCTGACATCAAAAGATCACAATATTTACAGCACATCAGTGCCAAGTGTGGATAAGAAGTAAAGAAGAAATCTGTTGGTGTGTTTCTTTGATTAACTGAAAGTTGCAGTCTTTGGGGAAGGTAGAGAGGCTGTTTCAGAGGACAGAAGTAGATGGAATTAAACAAAAGTCGGTTTGATAAGTTTGAAGGTCGATGGATGATAAATGGCTGTTAACAAGCAACTGCTCTTGTTCTTAGAGTTTCTGAGGAGGGGTGAAGGAATGATAGTGGTCAATTCAGCAGAGCAGAGCACTTATTGCCATAAAAGTACTTACAGAAGATGTATAAGCAAAAAGTTAACATCTGTGAGTGTGAGAGAGAGGAACTAGAGCGAGCCTCTCCAAGAGAATTGCTTCATCAATTAATGAGGTTTTGGGTGCACCACCCCAAAAGCATAAGCAGATTCTGGACAGATTTGCAATTTATAGTGTTAGTAGCTGTATAAGTGAAAATGCCTTCTGTAGAAAAGTATACTGTTTGTTGGCAGCTATAGAAAGTAAGGCTGAGATATGTTTGTGCCAGACGGTGCAGGTCAGACTAAGAAGAAACACTTGATCATATTTTGATATCTGAATGGTATCGAAAATAAGGAATGGTGACATGATATCTTTCTTGTGGGAAATTACAGAATTATGTTTTTAGAAGTGAAGTTCACAAGGATATCCTCACCCATTGAAAAGCAGCTAGGAGATCAGAGTTTAAGGCTTTTGTATTGAAGAACTTGAGATTTCTAATGATTTCATTGTATGAAGTCAGTGAAAGCAAGTCATTCATACAGGAGGAAGAGAGTGAGCGAGAATACAGAGCCCTGAGGTATACCAGCACTGGTAGAGATATCTGAGGGCAGGATATCATCTACTATGAAATATAGTGTACGATGTGAAAAGCAGCTCCTGACCTGGTTGCAAAAGGTTGAAGGGAGACCACAGGATGGTAGTCTGCTGAGCAGACCTCTGTGCCATACCTGATCAAATGTTGTGGGCAGCCATGTGATTTTCTCCAAACCTCTCTAGCTTGAGTCCAGAGATAGGTGATGAATGCTAAAAGATCTGCTGTGGACTAAGAGTGGCACCATCCATGTTGTTAGCTGGTGTGCTTCCAGGTGATGACCTTCTGCATAGTTTTTGAGAGAATGGAACTGAGAGAAATGGAATGGTAGTTTGATGATGGATGACTTATCACCTTTCTTTGGAATGGGACTGAATGTAGGTTTGCATAACCTACATTCATTGCCAGCCTGGCTGGCTGAGTGGTTAGCATGTCCGCTCTCCAGTCAAGAGGCTGGGGGTTCGAATCCCACCGTGGACATGGATGTTTGTGATTGTCTGTGGAAATAGCAGCAGTGGTGGTGGTGTAGTTACGGTCAGTTGGTGAATTGTGAGTGGTGGAAGCAGAGTTGTAGAGTGGATGCCCTCCCTTGATGAGTTTTTGGACTCCATGGAGGTGACAAATAATAATAAGGAGATGTCATTTGAATGGAAAAGATTGAAAGGCAATATAGGATGTGTTACTTCCAGAGTTTTTATCATCACATTAGGAGGTATGTCATCAGGATCAGATGCCTTGTTCATGTCCAAGTTATTCAGGATTCTTCTGATTTCTTTCTGGTGGAAAAACCAGAGATGGCATGGCGTGAGTGGTCTTAGCAGAGTAGATGGGAACTATGCCATGGTCATTGATACAGGAATTGGAAAAGAAGAATGATGTCAGTAAATCAGCCTTGTCTTTGGGTGATGTACTAACAAGACCAATTGGATATGAGAGTAGTGGAAGGTTAGGTGAGCAGAAGTTGTGCTGAAATGGCCTTGAGTAGAGACTAGAAGGCGTGACTGCCATTAGAACAGAGGCATGTTCGTGGCATTTGGCCCTTTCAAAATCTGATTTAGATCTATTGATTATTATTATTTTTTATTTTATTTTATTTATATTTTTTGAAACTGCTAAGAGCTGCAATATATGCTGAAATTCTAGTCACAAGTCACATAATATGGAGAAAGGAAGGAAGATTATTTTTCTCTTGGGCTACCAACCTTGCTTCTACAACACCAGTTGTTGTAGAAGCAATGCTTCGATAATGACTGGAAATTTTGGATATAGTGAAGGGAAAAGACCTTCATTCCAGTTATAATTATTTCTGCCATTTGGTCTGAGCAGGTGTTTGGTTCAGGAGAAATGAAGCTGAAGTCAAACCAAGGTAAGGTGGAGCAGGAAGTCACAGAGATCTCATATGATCCTAATACAGGGCATGAGAGTGAGAATGGCTAGGTATAGAATGTTTCAAAGTGCATGAAACTTGGATCAGATTGTGGTCTGAGTTAAAAAGAGAACTGACATCCACAACATATCTGGAAGTGGAGATTATAAAGAACAGGTCAAGGGTATTGGCAAGATGGTGGGGGTTGTCATGATTTGGGTAAGAAGATGAACTATCTATGTTAGGTCAATACTAATGGCGAATACCTCAGCATCCCTGTCTGCATGATCAGTTGAACTGGAGAAAGGAAGATTATTCATCTAAATTTGGAGAAAAATTAGCAAATGAATGCAACATGAATGGATTGGTAGAGAAATTTTGGGCAAAAGCAAAGGGGGAGAATTCAATGTTCTGCATTCTCTAACATGGGATGTCAGTTCTAATTAATGCAAAATGCAGCCCTTGTAGGCGAATGTGTAGTTTGTGCTACTGAGTTGAACAATAGCCACTGAGGTTCTGTTAGGAATAATAAGTCTGGTTTTGATGACTGTATATGAGTGGTAGTGCACATGGTTTAAGTTGCCGTTTTGGCTATGAATGTTGATGAAGTAGATATGGGGGGGAAAAAACTGGTGAGAATTGTTAATGTTTATGTTATTGTGCTATTCAAGATTAACTAAGAATTATGATGAAAAAAAATGATGCCAAAAATAGTATTTCTTTACTTATTCTTACTATTAACAAGGAAAAGAATACTGATAATTAAAATTTATTGAAATACGAAATGGAAATAAAAGAAAAAGTTTCGGTTATAGAGAAGACATAAGGTGTGTGCATGTTGCGGTTATTGTCATCGTCAGGGTTTTTTAAAAAAAAAATTTTTTTTCACAGACAGCACTCTTTCTGAGAAAAAATTTTTTTGCTCCAAACTAGAACGATTTACCAGAGGGAAAAAAACTGCTCCTCAAATATACATATCCTAGCACTTAAACATCAATTGTTTCAAAAGGAAAGAAATATATTTACAAAAAAAAAAAAAAAAAAAATTCATTCCACTCCAGAATAACTGTCTGAGTCTGAGGATCAAAAAGGATTCGTTCTTTGGATATTTATTTCGACCCCTGTTCCAGACACAAACTGGCAGAGTAAGAAGTGACATCAGGATTTATCACCAGCTGACTGAGGTCTCCAGATTCATTACTATCAGGTTTAATCCTGTGTATTAACTAGCAGTCACCCTGCAGATCCATTTTACTGCTGTACCCTCAATATGGGAAGGGTGTCTGGGTCCCTACAGCATTTGTTCTTATAGGTTTCATCCATACTGCATGTGTGGAGTGGGAAGAAATACAATTAACATCTAAATTGAACAGTGGTGATCAAGAACAAACCCACGATATATAACTACTCATCTTCATTTTATGGGAGATGTAATTCCCCCATCCCTCCACATATGATGCCTTTCAGAGAACTACCTTGCTGTCCTCAATAATCATTTATTCATTCCCATCTTTCTTCAGCAGTACAAGAAGTTGTCAGATAGCAATCTGTCAAACAATTTTTTTAACTACCAAAATACCACAATATGTGAGTCAATTATCCAACAACAACATTCTTCACTTTTTTCCATAAAATGCAAGTAGATTGCTAAAAGTAAGACCTACCCTTTCAAAGCCCAAGCTAGCCATTACAGAAAATTCAATGTCTAACAACCAATTATGTATTCTATATTAATCAAAATACCCTGGTGTCCAAAACCTAAGGAAGAACTATTTCTGAAGATTACAAACACAAATTCAGACAAATCAGCTTGTGGCAAATTGTATAACTGAAGATTTCAAGTAGAAATTCAAAGTAGATTTCAAATCACATTCAAATCGAGTGCAAAGGGGTCATGTGGTAGCACTTAACAGGATAAAAGTCTGCGCTAAGTTGAAGGAAACTTTTTTCGTGAAGGAATAAAGTTGAAAACTTGGATGTCTTATAATGTCTCAAAGACATCATCTAGATGATTTCAAACAGAGAAGAATTACTGGAAAGCTTGAAGGCGGCTGCAGAATTACTGATATTGCCAAAGAGTTTGGAACCTGGATACGACACAATGTATCCAGGCTCTGGACAGCGTTTCAAACCAATGGAATGTGTTTCACGCATTTGCTAAGAGGTCACCCTCACTCTATCATGGAGCATGCAGACAGATTTTTGGTTATAATAAAAAGGCCTATATACCAGAAGGACTGTAATCTGCATCCCTTTATCCACAACTCATCGTAGAGTACGTTTTCAGTGGTGTTGTATCCATAAAAATAAGACCTCTGAGTCATTTTCCTGACAATCCAGCAGAGAACACTTGTCTTGCTAATCTTTCCTCTCCTATTCTGTTTAAGTGACCATACCACCTGAGATTAGCGCTGCTAACACATTCCTGGATGCTAACAATATTAAGTTCTTTCCTAATATCCTCATTTTTAATATGATATTCCCAAGTTCACACTCCTAATCTTTCTCAGAACTTTCATATCTGTGGTCTGTAGTCTTTGGTCAAGTGTTTTATTTCTAACCCAGCTCTCAAATCCATAAGTTAAAATTTGTCTGAACAGACAAACACTGTCTTCTATACAGCTAATTTAGTGTTTTGACTAATTTCTCTCTTATTCCATATACATTTATTCAGTTGACTTCAAACCATACCAGCTTTGTTGGTATGGTTGAAAGCCAACCATACCAATGGTTCTGTTGTCTATTTCCATATTTAATTTACTATCTTCACTAAAAATTGTGCCTAGGTAGCTGAAATGTTTTACTTGTTCTATAGGTTCTCCATTCACAATGCAGTTCATATTTTCATAGCTTGTGCCTATTTTCATTGTCTTTGTCTTGTTATTGCTGACCTTCAATACCAAATCTATTATAACAGTTATTCAATTTAGTCAGGGAATCTTGCAGACTTGTACTGGATTTATTTAAAAGTATAACATCATCGCATAAAGCAAAGAGCTGACATTAACATCTCCAATTTTGATATCAGGTTTAATACCACTTTCCTTCATAATGTGATCCATATAGATAATGAATAACAGAGGGGATAATGTACATCCTTGTCTCACACCAGATTTAACATCAAACCATCTTCCTGTATTTCCTTCAATTCTAACTGCTGATTTACAACTCAAATAAAGACTAAGTATTACTATATAATTCCCCATCGATAGCATATAACTGTAGTGTTTTGAAAAGCTTTTCTCTTAGCAACTTGTCATATGCCTTTTCCAGATCTACAAACTTAAATACAGATCTTTGTTATATATTCCAATGATTTCTCAACTATTTGTCTTAAAGTGAAAATATGATCCTGACAGCCTCTATCTGGTTTGAATCCAGCTTGTTCTTCACCAAGCACGCCTCCCAAAATCATTCTCAACCATTTCTCAAATATACTTACATGATGTATATTATTTCTGGGAAAACTCCCATGTTACTCCTCTTTATAAACTATTATGATTACAGCTATTTTGCCTGCTTCAGTTTAGGAGTACCCCTGTTTGAATGTCATTGGCTATTTACTCATGGATTCTTAGGGCATTATGAGTGTAGATGTACTAAAAAGTATATGTAGCCTAAGGAATAGAAAATTGCACATACCTTTTTCTGGGTGTTGTGGCTTTTCCTCAGTCTGCGATGTCGAAAACTGCAGAGTGCGTGTGTGGGGGGGGGTAGGCAGTTTGGTAGAATAAGTTAGAAAAACCCGGGTTTTTTTTTTCGTAACATATAGAAACATATACTTTTATATAGGGTGGGGAAAAAATGAAAGGGTTAATTTTTTTTTAAAATGGGGAGGGGGAAGGGGAAAGGTGGTTGACAGGGTGTGGACCGTTTCGACTATTCGTGGTCGTCATCTGAACACATTGGGAAAGTGGAAGCTATGTCAGGTCGGGTGAGTGCTTCTGCTTTAGAGGTGTTTGTGTTGTCTCCTATTGGTCGGGGTTGTGACCTCAATTTCATGTTGTGAAGCTTCCAAACCTCGGAGATTATGTAGGGCCTGTGTACGTTGATAGAGTTCGCGTCACACTTTATAGCTATTGTTTCCGATATTCTGAGCATTGTTTCATTGTCTTGTCTGTCTATTATGATGGCTTTGTCTATCTGCGGGGTGTGTTTTTGTTCAAGGGCGTGAACAGCTATTTCCGTTTTTCCTGTGTTTTGTATACGATTTTTCTTTTTGACGTTGCGTTTTTTAGTGTTTAAATGTTCTGGAATAGGGATGTTACAGTCACGGAAGTGTTCTTGTAGTCTTGCCCATAAAGACCTGATGGTGGAACCTGTGTAGGTGATGTCACAGTCTTTTTGGCAGGGAAATTTATAGACTACATTGTGCTGTTCAAATATTTCTTTTTGTGTGTGAGGTTTGGTGGATTTTAGGAGGTTTGCCAGTTTTTGGCTAGTGGTGAATACCAGTTTGTAGTCAGTATGTTTGAAGATGTATTTATAGGCTTTGTATGTGTTTTGGGTGTATGGTAGTTTGATAATTTTTTGTGTAGGGAAGTTCGTTTTGGTACTTGGGTTGTTTCGGCGGTTTTTTGCCGTCTTGTTTGCGTAGTTAATCAATTGTGTAGGATAGTTGCGATTTAAGAAGATCTGTGTTAGTTTTTTTATTTCAGCGTTTAGGCTATTTTGATTGGTTGAAAATTTGTAAGCATTTATGAATTGTGATAAGATGACGGATTCTTTAACAGAATACGGATGGTATGAGTGAAAATGGAGGTAGTTTCCGATGTGTGAGGGTTTGTGGTATATTTTCGTTGCTATTTTGTTGTGTGTTCTGGTTAATGTCAAGTTTAAGAAGTTGATGGATTTGTTCTGTTCGGTTTCAGTGGTGAATTTTAATCTGTTGCTGTAGCTGTTTAGGGATGTTTTTAAGGTGGTGATGTGTGTGGGATTACCAATGCACAGAATATCGTCTACGTATCTGCCATAAAAGGTGATGCCGGGGGGAAGGGAAGGGTGGAGTAGAAGTGATTCTATATGTGCCAGGAATAATTCTGCTAGTTGTCCACTGATGTTTTGGTCCATGGGGAGTCCGAAGATTTGTATGTACACGTTGTTGTTGAACTTGAAGAAGTTTGCCGAGATTACTAGTTTTATTAAGTTAATAATGTCAATGGGCGTTAGTTTAGTACGAGAGTGCAGGGTGTGGTCTTCTGTGAGTAGTGTGTGTACGATGTCTAAAGTTCTGGGGACATCCACGTTAGTGTATAAAGAGGCCGCATCCAAGGAAGTGAGGATGTCTTCTTGGGATAGGGTTAGGTTTTTTATTTTTTTGAAAAGGTCGTCCGTGTTTTTTATCATGAAGTTGGACGTTGTGGTTAAAGGTTTGAGGAGTTTCGCTACGAATTTTGATAAAGGGGCTGTGGTGGTATTTTTGTAGGAGACTATTGGTCTCATCGGGTACCCGTCTTTGTGGGTTTTTATTTGTCCGAACATACAAGGGGTGCGTGTGGTGCGGGAGATTGTGTTTTTCAGTGTGGTTTTGTCAATTTTATTTTCATTTTTTAGGATGTGTAGGGTATCGTTGATTTGTTTTATGAGGTCGGAGGTGGGGTCAATTTGTATTTTTCGGTAGGTGTGTGGGTCGGTTAAGATGGCTGTTATCTTGTTGTGGTAATCAGCTTGGTTTGTGATGACTACAGTGTCCCCTTTGTCCGCTTTATTGATAATAATGTTGGGGTTCTTCTTTAGGGATAAAAGGGCTTCTTGTAAGTTGGGGGTGATGTTGGGTTTAATTATTATTTTACTGTTTATGATGTTGTTAATTTTGTGGAATATTGTTTCTTTGTTAGGGTCAAACTCTAATTTCGCTTGCATTTCGGTAATGATGTCACTGTTTTGTATGTATTTTGGGGAAACATCAAAGTTTAATCCTTTGTTCAGGATGGTGATTTCATCGGGCGTGAGATTGTGGTGTGATAGATTGATAATGGAATTGTTTTTTGTTGGTTCTAGGGCGGAAATATCCGAAGGGTTGGAAGCGACGCAATTGTTGTATTGGGTGTTTGTTAGTGTGTACCATTTCTTTGCGTGTCGATCTTCTAATAATAGCGTGTAGTCGTTGATGTGCGATTGGGTATTATCCCAAAAAACTGCCCATTCGTTAGTGGTTAGTAGCTTTTTCAATCTGTATTTTGTTTTGTGAATGTATGAATATGCTTGTTGTTTCTTTTTAAATCTGTTGTTTATGGCTTGTTTTATGAGGGCACGGGATGCTCGGTAGCAGATTTTTTTGTTTCCGTGAATCGTGCTGTTGCCGTGTACCGTCGCGAATTTTGGTGTGATGTTGTGATCGAGGCATTTTTTGAGGAAAGTTATGTGTATTTTTTGAGCGGTGTATGTTAGGATGGTTTTTTGGTATGTACTTTTTGTAAAGTTTATGCACTCATTGGACATGTGACGTGCGACCATGACATAAGCTTATGTTGGTATGTGCGTTAGGTGAAGGCTATTTTTAATGGTGTTTGTGATCGAGGGGGGGGGTTGGGTGTTGGTGGGGGAGTTATGAGTAGAGAGCCAATGTTAGGGGTTGTATGG